>NW_020955580.1:0-71235 GCF_003031625.1 Empidonax traillii
GCCTGCTGAGTTCGAGTTCTCTCTCGGTGTTTGGAAGTCAAGATGTTCCCAGGGCTGGAGCCCCCTTACTCTGGAGCCAGGCTGGGAGTGCTGGGGGTGTTCACCTGGAGAAGGCGAGGATCCAGGGAGACCCTTTTGCAGCCTTCCAGAACTTGAATCAAAAAGAGAAAGAGGGACTTTTTACATGGGCAGGACAGAGGGCAATGATTTTAAACTAAAAGAGATTTACATTAGATGTACAGAAGAAATCCTTCCCTGGGAGGGTGGTGAGGCCCTGGCACAGGTTGCCCAGTGAAGCTGGGGCTGCCCCTGGATCCCTGGAAGTGTCCAAGGCCAGGTTGGATGGGGCTTGGAGCAGCCTGGTCTAATGGAAAGTGTCCTTGCCCATGGCAGGGGGTGGAATGGGATGAGCTTTAAGGTTCCTTCCAATCCAAACCATTCTGGAATTCTAAGTGCTGCCAGCCTGGTTCTGCAAACCACTCTGCTGTTCTGGGGTAACAGCTGTTAAATAACGGCCAAATGTTTTTAATCCCTCTTGGGGAATCCCACATCACCTGTGTGAGGTCCATTTGGCTACCTGAAAACATAAAGCAATTTCTCCTTAGAATTTACTTTTCTCTACCACTGCTGCAAGAGTTGTGGTGCTGTGTTGTTCAAACTGATCTTTCTTTTACTTTTCGCTGTGGTTTTTCTTTGAGGAAAATTTGGATTTGGTGTCTCCTAGGGCATTTTGTACAGCATTGAACTCTTTCATGTGAGTCCCTGCTTTCCTGCCCTGTCTTTACATGCTAATTTCTGAAATTGTTTTCTGGCTAGGTTCAGGCTCTTTTTGGGGTTTCATCTGCTTCTGTGTCATCAGGTTGTTCGTATTTTCCAAAAATTGTATGTGCTTTTCCTGTCCTAAGATGATTATGGGGTTTTGTTTCTGGAGGTAACCTGAATGAGGATGAGGAGTTTAAAAGGTGGAAAGAAATGACTTCTGGCAACATAGGTCATCAGACAGCATCAGAGAAACAGACTGTCTCTTAGATTATGAGCTCTCTCGTGTGGGAGAGAAGGTTTCTCTGATTGGCCATTGTCCAGTTAGAGACAGTTAGTTTTTCCAGTTAAGAACTTAGTAGTTATCTAAAGATGCATGTATTCCCCCTATTGTATATGTCAATCTTCAATCCTAACCAGTGCCCTGTCCAAGTTTATATATACCTATCCCCCTTTTCCAGAACCTTCCTTATCTGCCTATAAAAACCTTCCATTTTGTAAAATAAAGTTAGATCAGCTTTAGCACCCACAGCTGGTGTCTCTGTGTGATTTGACCCCTGAGCTGGGCTGATACACCACCGGGCACAATGAGAGAAACTGCAGCTCAGCTGTGAACCCCTGCTGGTCTGAGGTGACCCAGAAATCCCAAACTGTGATATTTTGTTCTTCTGAGGACCTGTGTAGGAAGGACAGGAAAGTGGTTGCAATGTTGCTGGGATAAAGCTTGATCCACTGGGGTGTGGTGTGGGATTCAGATGGCACAACAGTGAGAGAAATATCCCAGGGCGGTCAGTCTGTCATCCCAGTGTCCTTGTGATGCAGTCCTCACCCTCTGCTGATAAGTGTGATGGGAGAAAATAGGGTGGTCAGGTCTGCAGAGGAGGGACCCTCCAAGTGACCAAAGCAGACCTACCTGAGAGAGAGGAGGAGACAGAGCTCTCTCTCCAGCAGGCAGAAGGAAAATGTCACTGGTTGTCTGGGCTCCAAAGAAGGTAAAACTCAATATAGGAATGCCCAGCTTGCAAAAGTCTACCCTGTTTCCATCACAGAGAGCTCTGGGAGATGTGGCAGCTGCTCAATCCCCCGTAGCAACACAGGGATGTTGGAGTCATGGCAGAGTAGGAGTGTGCTGTGACCAATTAAGGGATGGGGAAAATTAATTGCCTTAAATCGCCCGGGCCTCGTGATGTCATGGTAGCCAGATATAGACTCTTCCAGCTCAGCGAGGACGGACTTCGCACGAACGGCACGGGCGTATCTTTAAACGGAGGCTGAGCTTTGTAAGGACAAACGCAGAGATGATGAATCAGCTGGCACCGAGGGAATTAATGTGGGTAGGCTTGAGAGCTTTTCAAATGAGAAGCCCTTGAGGCTTGGCTGTGTCATCAGAAGAGAACAATTAGGGTGGCAGTGCCCAACTTGTAGGTCTTTACCTGTTGGTTGCAGTCCAGGTGAGTGCCCCACCTAAGTGTGGCAGGGCTGAGCTCAGGGGCATCCTCCCAGGTGATGGTGCTGCAGAGGAAACCCAACCCCTGCCTGTGGGGTTCCTTTGTCCAGGTGCAAGGGAGCTGATGTGACTGTGCCATAACTTGGCCTTCTACCAAAAAATGGCCTCCTGTGGGATTCAAGACAAGAAAAGAACACAGTTTTGTCCGTGTCGCCCCTCAGTGTACCCTGGTCCACGTTAAGTTGCAGAGAAGAGAGAGAGAAAGAGACAGCACTAGCGGAGTTTTGAAACCTCTTTTGTATTTACAAACGTATCTCAAAAAGTTCCGCAGTCGTAACCTGCTCTGTCACCTGCAGTGTGTTTGGAAAAATATTTTGGGATGCCAAAAGTTGGCTTGGCAGCAGGGGGATAAAAGTGGCTGAGGCTTGCAGTGAGAGAGAGGGGGAAAATAAAGGAGCAGGCAGGGGTGGAAAGTTCAGTGAGGCAACAGAAGAAACAGCCAGAAGTGAGTAATTAAACATAAATTTATATAATGCTACAGCATGCCCAGGGCAATGTGGTTAGTTCTATACAAATATGTTTGGATTTCCTATCACGGAGATCAAGTACAACCGTGGTGTTTTCTGTGGGTGTAATCTCTGGATGTTTGCCTTCTCCCATTGATTCACAAGCAACTGGGATTTGATACTATGGGATACGAGGGGTGAGCTTAATATGATTTTGATACATGTAGTGTGCTCTGCCAGCACGGCTCTCTGTAGGGATTTCAGTTCTGGACTGAACTCTTGGGTGATGGAATCAGTTCCTGCCCCGCTTGCATACATTTATTAAGTTCCTCCTTAAAATGAGTTACTGTTGCTTGTTTTGCTCAGAAGAGAAGGCTGTTCCAGAAATTGGCTCCTCTGATGGCTAAGACACCGAATTCCCAGCCTACGTTTATTTAGCAGTTTGAGTGTCAGTTACCACGAGTGCAAAGGACACGTTTTAAGGGTTATTGTTTCGAAACTGAAAGTTTATAAAGGGTTTGTCACAAATTGCGATTCCGTCGAGGAAGGGACCTTGGGAGATCACCTCCAATCCCCGGGGCAGATCCAGTGCTGCCCAGTGATTTCCGACATTTATTCTGTAACTGTTTTAAAGTTGTGGGAAGGTTCTGCTGCCTCCCGTCCGACCGAGCCCGGCACTCTGCTCTCCCCCTGCAGCGCAGCCTCTGTAAGAGCCACTGCTGCAGGGAACACTCACTCTCTCCACCTTCACAGCATCCTCTTAAGTCATCTCGAAACTTGTCGTGTCTCCCCCACTCCCCTTTCCACCTTCCCTCTGAGCTCTGTTACCGCCGCTCGTGATTCCAGGCTGGCAGTCAGCAGGGAGCTCGGAGTGGGATGATGAGCAACACCAATTTTGACGTGTCCCTGCCTGATAGGTTTAACTGCTCTAATCTTTCCCAGCTTTTCTTGTCGTGCCCACGTAACGTGTTGCACACGGAATAAAAAAAAAATTGGCCGATACACCGGGACATGCCAGGGTTTTATGGATCCCTGCTGATATTATTGTCCTTGATCCCATGAACGAAACCAGCGTTCGAGCTGGGTTATTGTAGAAGCTGCCTCTTGGCTTTGGCTCTTGTGGATGAGATGGTTTCTGGGAATGCCTGGCTTTGTATGGGACAGGTGACTCTCTTTGTACACGCACTTCATTTTTAATAATCAGGATAAGAACGAAACGGGGATTTCTGTGCCCTTCGTGGGTGAACGTTGGTTGTTCCCAAGGGCTTGCAGTGGTGTCAAGTGAAATGCGTTTTTATTTTTCTGGAAGGCTGTTTGTAATGAAGATTGTGACGAAGTTTAACGATATCACCTAAATTCGTGATTTATTTTTTTCCTCCCCAAATTATCTCCCTCCTTGTGTTTCCTTGTTTCGCTGGGGTGAGTGAATACTGGGAATGAAGTAGCTGTGCCTTCACTGACAGAAATACCACCTGTAGCAGACCTGCTCTTCCCTGGCTTCAGAGGACTAACCAGGCTCCTAATTAGGCCTCCAGGGCAACCGTCAAAAAGGAGTTGAAACCAGGTTTTGTAAACAGAGTTGAAACATCCCCGTTATTTGGCTGAGAACTAGGGGTGTAACTATGACCACCTGCAGCCTTTGGAGTGGAGTGGCAGACTCCGGGGTTTGTCGCCTGTTTGCCCGTAATCTCGTGAAAAGTCAGGAGGAAATGAGGTTTGTTTTCTTTGTTGCTGGTGTTGCTCCCCTGGCAGTGCAGTTCAAAAGCAGAGTTGGAGCAAATATCCCAGTTATCCAACTTTTAATGGATAGGTGTTGAGGGTGGGCTTGGATTTTTTTTTTCCTCCTGGAACAACAACAACAACAACAACAACGCATAAAGATGTTTCTCAAGTGCTGAAACTGTTTGTCTTCTCTTGCAGCTTGTGGGTTTGGAGCAAGGCATTCGGAGTCACCAGGGGGCTGAGAAGCACAAGGCTGCGAGATGTCGGGCCGGAGCGGGAAGAAGAAAATGTCCAAGCTGTCCCGCTCGAGCAGGGCGGGCGTCATCTTCCCCGTGGGGAGGATGATGCGCTACCTGAAGAAAGGGACGTACAAGTACCGGATCGGGGTGGGAGCGCCCGTGTACATGGCAGCTGTCATAGAGTACCTCGCAGGTAAACCAAGAACCTGGGCCTGCCTGCAGCTGCTGAGCACACACACACACACGGGAGCCAGGCACGTCCAAGGGATGGGGCAGGAGCGTGTGGAGCGCTTCTGAAAATCAGGCGCTGCCGGTGCAGCGTTTGCTGAAGCTTGCTGGAAACGCCGAGGAAGTTAATTTGTTTCTTGAAGAGGCTGAGGGTGGAAGTTTTCTCCTAGAGAGGCACCAGCTGGACAGGAAAATAACTGATATTATATTATTACGTTAAGCTTTTGACGCACTGAAATGGGACCGGTGACAGGACATGAGGGAACGCTCTGAAGTTGTGTCAGGGCAGGGTCAGGTTGGATATTAGAGAAAGGTTCTTCCCCCAGAGGATGGTTGGGCACTGAACGGGCTCCCCAAGGCAGTGGGCACAGCACCAAGGCTGACAGAGCTCAGGGAGTGTTTGGATGATCCTCTCAGGGACAGGGTGTGACTCTTGGGGATGGGCCTGTGCAGGGCCAGGAGTTGGACTGGATGATCCTTGTGGGTCCCTTCCAGCTCAGCATAAGTCTGTGATTCTGTGAATAACAGGAGAAAAAAGTAAACCCGCCATGTACATCTTTTCTGCTTTTCAAGTGAGCAAACTGTTTTGCTGGCTGTGTTTCTCCTTGCAGGACAGCGTCAAAAGTGTTATGAAATACAAAGGTTGTTTTTTCTTATTTTAAAAAAGCCTTTTGCTTCGCCTGAGCATGTAAAGAAAGTGCTTCAGGGTTTAAATCTTCCCGAGTTTTCCTTTTCCCTCCTTTCTGAAAACTGAACTCGGAGGAAGGGGCAGGTGTCATGTGGTGACACAATATACTGTGATTCTGTTGTGGTAATATTTCAGAGTGTCCCGTGGTCACATCTGCTCAGTTTCTTATTTAATTATGGAAAACAGCACTTTAGCAAATTGTTAGAACTCGCGGTGCAGAGGGGGATTCTGGTTCAGGTTACTCAGGTGTTACAGATCAAGACTGAGGTGCATTAGAGAATCTGTGAGGAGTCACAGCCTGGGTGAAATGAGTCAAATGGATTGCGTTTCAGGAACACAGTTTATTGCCAAAGTGGCAGGAAGAAGCTTGCATGGAACCTTGGTGTCCATGTAAAGGCATGCCAGGCTTTACGTAAACATTGGTGTCTTTTTTACGCTAGAAAGCCTGTTCTCACAACCAGGCAAGAAAAGCACTATTTTCTTTCAAAGGTGTGGAGAAAATATCGAATCTCGCTATTGAATTTCACTAATTTCACCATTAAAATTAAATTTCTGATGATGCCTAATAGTGCATTATGGAAACTTCTGTGTTTGTGCCGGTCCATTGCAGGACAAGAATCGATTTGTTTGTTTGTTTGTTTGTTTTCTGAGGCTGCTCCTGGAGCTGGAGTGACGAAGTATTGCTTGTGTCGAAGAAATCACACTAACTTTTGTAACATAACGTGCTGCCCTGTGGCTCTGCTGACCCTCTGTCTGGGGAGGAATGTGTCTTTTCTTTTCCCACTCCACACGGATCCAAGGGCGTTCAGAGGAGCTTCTGGGACAAACATTTGGAGATGCCTGTTCTGAACTGTGGCAACTCTTACAAGGTGCAATAATAAATTGTCAGCAGCACATCTGGTGTGTGCAGCATTTCAGTAGTGCAGACTGAGTTATGGTCAGCGCTGTTGACCTATTACCTGAACTAGAACAATGTATGTCTTGGCTCTGCTCCTGGCTAGTAAATGCAGTTTTATTTGGGTCATTAATATTATATGGACAGATTACGTGTGGGCCTACTCTTTGTTTTAGGAAAAAAAAAAAAAAGAATGTGTGGTGAACCAGGCAAGAAAACTGCTAGAGGTGTGTGGGCTGGGAGCCCACATAAATTGTAAAGGAATGCTGTTTTAAGCTGCTTGGTTGAGCAGAGAACCCAACCCTGACTATATTGTAATGGAATGAAGTAACATTTCTGAGCAAACACCTATTGCTCGTGGATAGTGCCCTTTCCAAAACAAAGTTTCTGTGCTCTGTCCAGAGTTTTGTTTGGAAATACTACAAAGATGGAGAGTTCAATTTAAAAAAAAACCAGTGTTGCAACATCCAACCCCGCTGATCCAGTTATTCCTAATACTTTGTGTGAATAAAGTCTTTGGTTTTGGGAAGCCAGTGGAAACAAAATGTGTTTTTCCAAGGCTGTTGTTAAAGGGGGTATTACATGTCAAACTGGTAAATTTTCTTAACAGTTATCATCTGACGCTTCCTGTTACCAATGCCAGTCTTTTCTCATGGACTTGCAGCTAAGGAAAGGGTGGTTACAGGGGATGAAAGGCTGCATGCAGGGGAACTGCTTCAGGCTGAATCTGGGAGGGTGCCAGTAAGGGAGCCTGGCTTTTTAGCTGTTTCACAGAAGCAGGTCAAACCATACATTTTTGTTGTGTTAGGGCATTCATGAGAATTTCTCCTCTAAACCCCTGAGTGCTTCTCTGCATTTGAGCAGAGACGCTTTACAAAAATGCCTTGTATTTAAATCTCTCTATGCTGTTTTATATCCTAGGCTGGAAAACCGTATTGCGAAACTGCAGCTTGGCTCCCATCTAGAAAGTTTTGTTTGCTGGAACAGTGTTGGGCTCCACAGGCTTCAGAGTTAAATCTCTGGAAAATTGGCCTCAGTCCCATTGGATTTACGGAGTTTGCAGCAGACTCATGCTCTGAGGGTGCACGGGGCTGACTGCAGTCACAGTCACCTAAATCAGAAATCAGCTGCGTGTCTCCCACAGTGCACCTTCCCAAAAAGCAGGCAGAGAATGCAGATGCCCCTTGATTAGGAGGCAGAAGTCATGTGAGGGGTGTGCTGGTCAGAGCAACTCGTGGATGATGCCAGTGGAAAGCCATCCCCTCTAAATTAGAGCAGAACACATCACCAGGAAAGGCTTCTTCCTTCACAGAAAGCATCTGGCATAATCTGCCTGCCACAACCTACCCTAAAGGGGAGGTGGAAAACAAGATAAATAGCCTGTATGAAATCTTTCCAGTTTGCTATCAGTAATTCTCATAGACCTTTCTTATCAGTCCAGCTTCACAGAAACAGGCTGAGCTCAGCTGAACAAGTACCTTTGGCCTGGCTAGGAGGCTTTTACTTCACAGACACACCAAATGTGTTGTTCCATCAGCTAAAGGAACCTCTTTTTTTCTGGTATGTCACGGGATGAGGAGATGTAATCCCATTCAGGTCATGGCTTGGCTGCTGCTCCTGTCGGCTGGAAGAGAGTTATACTCTTCCCTGGTCCAAGTGCTTATCAAACAGGAGAAAAGGCTCCTTTAAAGATGCTTTAAAAATGAGTGTTGGGCAGAGCCAAGTGGAGAATTCTGGGCTCTGCTCTGTAGCCCAGCGTTCGATGTGTGCCACAGTCCCTCCAGGAGCTGGTTTGCTTGGGGCCACCTGTGCTGAAGATGTCTGGATTTGAAGCTACACTTCAAACCATCACAGGAGGCATCTCTGCGGGTTTTGAATTTTGAGGAAAGCAAGGTTATTTCAGATTTCGCTTTAATTCTTACCGCCTGCTGCTGAGGAGAGCACATAAAGTAAAACCAGTTTATGGCTGAGAATATCAAGATGCCCAACTCAAAGAGAGCTTGCTGTAGTACAGGCTTTTGTTATAGGATCTATATTCTCAGACTAGTCTTAGAATTTAGGTAACCTCATATGTTAAGATGTTTCTGCTTGAAATGTAAAGCACTTTCTTTTAGGGATCTGTTGTTGTCAGCAGAGGATGTGAAAAGTGAAGCCCCTGGTTTTGATGTGTATTTTGCAAGTGCCATTTTGTGTTATTAAGACTGTGAGTCCCTGCCCTTACCATTAGAAAAACATGCATGTAAACCACCATTAGAAAGAGGTAAGGTAATGATTTACCTATGCAGATGTTTGGCATCCTTTGGTAAGTTGTATATACATATCCCACAATCTGCCAGACATCACCTGTGCCTCGGAGCCCCTTCTTCCCAGTGCCTTGTGGTGGTGGATGGCTGGCATTTGAGTGTTCTGCCTTTTTTGCTCTTGACATTAGGCAGAGGACATTTGGGTGCACCATCACATCAGGATGCTGCTGGCCAAAGGACCCAAACCTGGGGGAGTGGGGTGAGCACACAGGTAGCAGGGTGTGCCTGTTGTTGTTGGCACACCTGAAAGAACTTCAGTTCCCATGCAGGTAAGTATGTGTTGCTTTTTTGGATTCTCCCTCCCCCCCTCCCCCTCCCCCGGTGCAATTTTCCTCTGCTATCAGCAAACATCTGCAAAACCCACTGGAGAAGCCTGGGTCTCTTTTCTTGCTCTCTGCTGGTGTGCACAATGGATGGAATCTGTTCCTGCTGTCTGCTGCTGCCTTAGCTCCACTGGCAGAGGTCTGGGAAGAGGGTCTGAAACTTCCAGCCCCGTGGGGGTGAATAGAGCTGGATTATGCAGAATTTCTTTTCAATCTCTGGTAAAATCCAGGACAGACTCTAGGAAATGCTAGAGCTGAGAGGTTCCTGCCCTGAGTCTTACAATTCACTGTGAATATGCACATAAATTACAAACAAACAAACAAAAAAGGCTTTTACACCTCCAGCATTCATTTAAATGTGTTCCCTGTGTACTGGTGAAAACTGGAAGACAAATATGTACTTTTGTTTTTCTAACTGAGTGAAATTGAAAACTGGTATTTTTCCCAAGAGCCAAGAGCTGAGCCTCATGTTGAAGTCATTTGGATTTTAGCCAGACAGCACTAGATTTTTCATGAAAGTTCTTCCTGTAATAGTTGCAGTTCTTTATTTAGGAGTAAAGGTATCATTAGGACATCGGTAAGATATCAACAGGACACTGATGGGCTGTAATTTTCACACCCCTGTATGAAATGCAAAACACAAACAAGTGCAAACACAAACCCCAAAACCAGAAGACAGGGACACTGCATGCTTTCAAAATGGAACAAAGTGTGAGTATGATTTTTGTGATTATTTGGAGGAGAGGGGGGAAAAAAAAATCCCTGCTTCCTTCCCAGTGTTTCAGGAGAGTTCTTACCTGAGAAAGAACTTCTGAGTAGGGGCCAAGCTGTGTAAGTTAATCAATTCTAATGATTGATGGCTGCAGTCCAAATAAACCTCGAAAGGTGTGCCTGTATTTCCTCCATAACACGTAGGAGAAGCTCGGTGACTTTGGTTGCAGTATAAATGTTGCTGCTAATTTAGAGAAACCACTTTTGAAGTGACCTGACCTCCTATTCCCAGAGATGTGGAAAGAACCTCCTATCAGTATTTCATGCACTGAACCTCTCACGTTGTCTCTGCTTGTGCCTAAGGCAAAACCTCTCGTACCTTGATCTGAAATGAAGCTTCTCACAGATTTTCAGTGCCCTTTTACTCCAGCAGTGCCTGGCTAGCGTGTTGGCTTTGAAAGTATTTCTTCTTTAATGCACCTCAGTCTTCATCTTACCTGGTCCTGAGAATCCTTGCTGTTTGTCAGAGCTGTCTGTGCCAGGTTTGGGGTTTCACTGCATGCTTTGACTGTTCTGTTGTTACGGCGCTACTGCTGAATTTTGGACTGCTGATGTACATTTTTATAGGCTGGATTTTTTTTTTTTTTTTTTTTTTTTGTCTTTTTGAAAGGGAATTCTGACTTGGGACTCGTAAAAGAAATTACGTGAACCAAGCTTAGCATATTTTCTGCTAGCTCTCCTTTAGGGGAATAGTAGGAAGGACAAATTAATTTACCTAAATTTACAAATACATGGAGTGGGGTTTGGTTTCTGCCTTTCCGGGGCGAAGACCCTTTGAATCTGGAAACGTCCCTGAGAAGGTAAATGGATTTTAAGAAGGAATGTAAAGTGTGACTGCAGCGTGTGTCTAAGGTGCATTTTTGTTGCTGATTTGTATCTCGGTGCGTTTGCAGCTGAAATTCTAGAGCTGGCGGGAAACGCGGCGCGGGACAACAAGAAGGGGAGAATTGCCCCCAGACACATCCTCCTGGCAGTTGCAAACGATGAGGAGCTGAATCAGGTACCTGTTCACTTTTTGGCGCAGGAGTCACGTGCTGTGGCATGAGGGGAGGTTGGAAGCAGTTTAGTCTGAGACGTGAACGCGGTTGTCGGAGCAGGAGGCAAGATTGTGCCCTCTTAAATCAAAGCAAACAAAACCAAAGGTTCGGAGATACCTCATCTTAAATCTCACGGACGTAAATTTTGCTCCTTTTTGTAGCCTGTGGGTCCTGTTGAAGTGAGTAGGCTTGATGCTTCATTTTTTAGCTCAGGGACGTCCAACGCTTAAAAAAAAAAAAAAGTGCTGTATGCAAGACCTTTTCCCAAAAAACTGTGTAGAAATGTGTGTTTTCTATTACACTGTCTGTGAGGCCCATCTTGGGTAGGGGTCTGGCTCACTGTGTTGCTGCCTCCCCACCCGTTTGCCCATGAGCTGCGGTTTGCAGTGCCCTGACTCTCAGGATCACGTGTGGGTTCGCTTCTGCCGGACTTGGTGAGTGAGGACAGGAGTCATTAGCATGGGCTGTAAATCGTCCTGTTCAGGGATGCCAAAAAAGGTTCAGTCAGCATCAGAGTATCTCTTCTTGGTAGGCCCCATGCTAAGATGGATGACATCACTCACGCTTTGAATAGTCCTGCACTTAATTTGTCTGCTTTAAATAGTGAAAATGTGGTGCCCGTGAAGTCACGTGTGGCTCTGTTTCTAGTCGAGCAGACTGAAAAGTCAAAGCAGAGGCCAGGAGAGAAGGAAAAGCGTGCTGACACTACCAGCCCTTTCCCAGCTCTGTGGTTCTGGCCAGTGACCTGTGAAGTGGGATCTAGATCCAGTGTTGTCTGTTAGGAATTAGCCAGACGTTGTCCTCCACATAATATCACAGCCCGTTGTTTGTCTCTGCAGAGCAGGTCCTTGGGGCTCTTCCTTGCCTTCCCACTGCACGTTTCCCTGCCAAAGGGGTCTGCATCCAAGTCCTTTGAGCAGGGCTGTGGGACAGTCACTTTTTAAAGCAGCCCACAGGCACTTTTCTTATTTTACCCACGCTCAGTGTTTCTGAGTCACCAAGGACAAGTTTACCCGAGGACCACTGCGCTGGAGGAGACAGGAGTGATTGTACAGAATTCCCAGGATGTGCTGGCTGACTTTGCTGTCACCTGCCAAGTTCCTTGTTATTGGGGGATCTTCCCCCTAACATTTTTTTGGTGGTGCAGGCTGGGAGGATCTGTAATGTGCTTCTCTACACTGCTTCTCCTGGCAGTTGCTGAAAGGTGTGACTATTGCAAGCGGGGGTGTCCTGCCCAGAATTCAGCCCGAGCTTCTGGCCAAGAAACGGGGTGCCAAAGGCAAGTCTGAGACCATCCTTTCCCCTGCTCCCGAGAAGAAGGGGAGGAAATCCATGGTGAACAAAAAGAGTGGGAAGAAGGCAAAGTCTCCCAAAGCCCGGACATCCAAAAAGGTAAGCACGAGGCCACCCTTTCTTGATAACTGTGTAGTCTCTTTACCTCCACACTGGTTGTGTGGCAGTGAACTCTTGCTTTTAAAATAAAAGAAGCTATCTTTTAAAACATTTTATCCTGTGGGGATGTGGTGCCTTCAGCCTTGTGCAGTTACTGGGTTGCTGTCCAGAGGTTTGTCACTGCCCAGAGAACTTGTCCTGACCGTGGTAGGTCAGTGCCATTGTGACAAGCTCTTTGTTCCACGTGTTTCTTAGCTGTGCTGTTGTCGTTGGTTTTTGAAAGAAGAACAAATGAATCCGAACTTGAGCACTGCACCTTCCCTCGTGGTTTTGCCCTTCCTCTGTCACTATCCGAAATGGTTTGATTTGGTAAAGCTGTAACCCAGATCAGTGCTCTTGGTTTGTCATTCCAGAGCATGCACCTTAGAACGCTGCTAAGTTTTGTTTGGGTAGCATTAGGTGATGTTAAGCTTTGACTAAGCTTTTTAAACTTGCATTAATCACGTTTTTCTGGAGGCCCTTTAAGCTTTGATAGAGTTCCATAGCTGAGGATACGCAGAGACAGCTTTTGAAGAGGAAAAGAGGAGTTGCTTAATGGGATGTTTATTTGGATGCCTCTGCGTATTGGTCTCAGCCACCACCTTACTTTGAATTGTGCCCATCACAGTTTGAACATGTTAGGAAGGGTTAGCTTCTTGACATACCTTAAAGCAAATATTGAAAGGTGTGAGGAGATGCTCCTGTGCAGCCCTCTAGGGCTGGTGTGTTTGCTGCTCCTGGAGCTAAGCAGGAGGAAGGATTTATGATTTATTAACTGAGACTTAACAGGTTTGGGGTTTGTTTTTTTTGTTTTTTTGTTTTTTTTTTTTGGATCACAAAGTTGTTTTTTCTTCAGGCTGGGATATTTGACTGGGTTTCTAAGTTACTAAGTCTGATTTAGTATGAGCTCTGCTCTGTTGGCAACAAAAATAAACTAGCACCCACCCACCCATAAATACAACTTTAATTGTTAGTAAAACTACAGATGGGTGTGGGTGCCCTGACTCTGAATGTGACCACAAATGTATACAATACCTCAGATGAACCACTGATGTTTAGCATTATATAAACAGACCTCTGATGTTATATAATCTTTAGGGATTATAAGGCTACAAGTAATGTATTGATCTGAGAAGATGAGACTTATATTAGCTGATTAAATCTATCCATTACTGAATAATGGTATATGTTGATTATTTTTTTTTCCCTTTGAGAGTCCTTGCTTCCTTGCTTTTTTCCTCCCCTCAAATAGAACAAGCAAAAAGACAATGAAAAAGAAGGAGCTTCAAACTCAACATCTGAGGATGGACCTGGGGATGGTTTCACTATCTTGTCCTCCAAGAGCCTTGTGCCAGGACAAAAGGTAATGCAAAGTTAGAATGGATTGGGATCACAGCATTAACAAAAGGATGAGTTTGATCCAACAGCACTGCAAAATCTTCTCCATGCTCTGCCTTAGTGGTCCCAAATTTAAGGCCAAAACTCGCTCTAGTCGTTGGCAAGGTCTCAAAAATACGTCTGCAGATAAAAGATTTCCAAGAACAATGCTGGTCAGCCCCTCTGCAGAGATCCACACTGAGTCATTTCTTGGCCTAAGCAGGACTGGGGCTTTTGTTCGGTTTGGCTCTGTCTGTGTTGTGCTGACATACTGCCAAACCAGGTTTAAACTTCCAGGCTATTTGTTGTTTCTCCGAGAGTATTTCTGGGCCAGGTCCCAGGATCACCCAGAGCTTGCTGGTTTGTGCCAGAAGCCCGGGTGCTCCGTCTGAGAGTGGGCAGTGGGACTCTGCTCTGTCAGTGTTCCAGCTGAGGACATTCCTAACTGCTCCAAATCAGCACGGGCTGTGACATCTTGCCAGGCCAGAGTTACAGAACTGTCCCACCAAAATACATCTCCTTGGTGTTCCATCGACTGTGCCTTCAATTTATTACTTTTTGTTCCCCTGTGCCCTCCAAGAGCAAGAGGGGTTTTTTGCCTTCCCTAATTTTTGAACCCTCTGAATTAAACTGGAGGTTTTCTTACAGATTTAGCCATGGAAATATAATCAATTTTTTTTTTTATTATTTATGCCAGGAATGAGTAATTAATCACTGGGGTTGTGAAGCCTTCATAGATGGGGATAGTGCTCAGCCCATCTTCTCAGCCCCCTTACAGTAGTTCTCTGAGGGCAAGTGCTTCTACAGGAGAAAAACTTTTTAATTTCCTCATTTTTCTCTTTAAACCAAAGCATTTCCAAAATCAGCCCTTTTTTTCTCCAAAGCGTGATGCTAGAACATTGATTTTTTTTTTTTCCCTAGAAGCAACTTCTTCTGGAGCAAACTCCCAAGCTGTGGGCATATCACCAAATAATCGGAGTGGTTGTGCAAATTAATTAATCAAAAGCTGAAAATCAGGATCACACATCCCAAACACAATAAAATAACTGATCTCTGAAAGACTGAATCCAGACATCTTTCATTTCAGTTTTAATTTGTGGTATGAAAAATGCTTTTGCACTCGCGTTGATGTTTTATTTTTTGCCTAATCCCCTCGTTATTATTTTTCAGCTTTCTCTGACACAGAGTGACATCAGCCACATTGGCTCCATGAAAGTAGAAGGCATCGTTCACCCCACAACTGCTGAGATAGACCTCAAGGAGGAAATAGGTGAGGCTCTGCTACAGGCAGAAAAAAACCCACAGATCTAGAGCTGGAACAGTAGCTGGTCTACTGGCTACCTGCTGAGATCCCATCCTGTTTCATCTGAATCTTCCCCAGGCCATAAATATAATTTACAACACGTCTGAAAATCAGACTGACTAGGTATAACAGGCTAATCACTAATTTATCTTTTTTTTTTTTTCCCCTTATGACAAGCAAAGCAGATAATTTGTTGAAGCAAAGGTGTAAATAATCATTAGTGCTGTCTTTTTATGTTTGCCTTTGAAATTTCTCTTACAAAACTTATACATTAATGGCACTTCTAATAGTGCTTTTCATTACAGGATATTAAATAATTTAGAAATACTCACATACTGCTCATGTGAAATCAGGAAATATTATTAGTACAAATATTGAAATTGAAGCAGGAGGAGGGTAAAAAGCTATTAGTCCCTCGCAGAGGGGGGCATAGAATCTAGTGACAGGCATTTGGATCACTGTTTTGTAGTCATCAAGACCTTCACTGGCATCCCAGCTGTGTTTGTTTCAGCCAGCAGGAGTAAGGTTTGCCTGCTGAACAGATTTTGGAGGCTGAAAATCTGAGTCCTAAAAATCCTCACTATTTCAGCCACAAGTCGGAGTAAGATAGCTTTTTTACAGATCTTTATATCAAAGTCATTTCCAGTAATAGCGTAGAGGGCTCTTCAAAACCAATAAAAAAGTGAACCTAATCTGTGTCTAGGCACAGGATAATAAGTGTACAGTGTTCTTTTAAAGAATGCAGAGTTGTTTTTCCACGCTGATACCCCGAAGCCAAGGCCTTTTGCTCTGTGTCCTTGCAGGCAAGGCGTTGGAAAAGGCTGGAGGAAAAGAGTTTTTAGAAACAGTGAAGGAGCTCCGCAAATCTCAAGGACCCTTGGAAGTTGCTGAAGGTAAAAGGGATACTCCAGTCTGCCTTGGACACAGCTCATTTCATATGTTCTTTCCTCCGGACATTCTGGTCTGTTCTGGATTATATATATATGTGTCTTGGCTTGTGTGATGTAAGTGTTTCCTCTTCGGAGCTGCTGCTGATGTGAACAACCTGCTGAGGGGGCAAAAAAGGAAGAATAGGAGACACCTGTGTGCTGTGCACATTGGGCTGAATAATTTCTCTTAGGCGATTTCTGTCTGCAGGAGCCCAAAAACTAATGAAATCTTGTGCTGTCACCTCTGGGCCATCTTTCCTGCCCTGTTTGTACTGATTTTTGGGAGAGCAATTGCTCAGGCACCACAGCTAAATTATCAGGAGAGCTCCCTTCAGGGGTTTAACATATCTGTAGCAGTGAATGGGTTGGGACTTGAGCTTGTGCTTTCCTTTGTGGACAAATTAAACCGATTTATAGGGGTTGAAGGTGGCTGGAAGACAGACGGAGAGAAGTTACAATATGTCTTATTTGGCTTAGTATCTCAGTGATCAAGAAGGTAAATGCTTTAAATAGTCTTGTTTTGGAAATTTCCTAAATGAACAGCCTGGTTTTATAATCTCAAATGACAGGGAAATTTTTAAAGAAGCTAATTTGCTTCACTTTCACATGTAATCAAATTTATTTGCCATAAAATCAAAGTAAACTGCTTTTCTCTGTCAACATCACTGCCTAACTAGGAGATAGACTCCTTTTATGCTATTAAGGCAGCTGGTTGAAATTTAAGTAGCACAGAATTCCTCTGTGCCTGCAGCAGACTTCCTCTGTAATGGTGGACATGTGAATACATCCCAGTTTTTCATCCTTGGGCTAGTTTCATCCTGCACAGCTAATATCAAGATAATTTAACCTGAGATTCCCCAGACCCAGATTTCCAGTAGTTCTGATGGTCACAGTTGCAACAAAAGCAAACTGATGCCATGCTGCGTAGTCTGCAGCTCCTGGAGAAATATTAGGCTCTCTGAAAAATTAATCTTGAGTTTCCTAATTGGGCAGAATTGGTGGGGACCTTCAGCAAGCATCTTTGATTTTCTTGTCCTTATCTGAAATTACCCGGCCGTGAAGTGGGTCTAAATATTACTCCCCAGCACTCTGGAGCTGTAATACGATGATGATGATGATGATGATGATGATGATGATGCAGGATATTTGTGCGAGGCATTCAGCGACAACAGCACTGCAGAAATGCCTGTTGGGGGGATTAGCGCCAGTTGTGTTCAGGGCGAGGTTTCGGGTGCTTTGCATAAAACAAAACCAGAGGCCACGCTGAATGGGAGAGATGAAAAACCATTACCGACTAACTGCGTGCTAACCAAATGAGCCCTGGGTTCTTTGGTCTCCAAAGAAATAACCACTGATCACAAGGGCAGTGGTGAGATTGCGATTGCGGAGCGAGCCCCTGTGGCGCTGCTTTAATTCGTAAAGCGTTTCTTTGGAGAGGTGATGTAATTAAGAAGGTGCACTGGGCTGAGAGGTCAGCGCAGGGCGGTCTCTGTTCGACACTAAATGTTACGTTTCCGTTTGTGTTAGCTGCACTCACTCAGTCTAGCGGCCTAGCAGCAAAGTTTGTCATCCACTGTCACATCCCACAGTGGGGCTCGGACAAGTGTGAAGAGCAGCTCGAGGAGACTGTCAAGAACTGCTTAACAGCGGCAGAAGACAAGAAGCTGAAGTCCGTGGCGTTCCCCCCGTTTCCCAGCGGCAGGTAGGAGCTCTGGCTGCACAAGGAGGGTTCTGTGTCGGGGAGCAGCGGTGGAATTAGCTGTGCTGTGGGCAGAGAGGCGCCCTCTGCTCTGTAACCCTGCCCCTCTGTGTTTTCTATTGCTGGGCACTCATTTTCATTCCTCTGCACCCCCTCGGGTTTTGTGTCCCTTCATCTGGCTGTGGGGAGTCTTATTGAAAGTGCATTTGTACCAGTATCATACTGAGGGCAGGTAACAGGGATGCAACCTGAGGTAGGTAGATGTGGGGCGCTCATTCAAGTCACCCTGGCAATATACATTAAACAGACTAGTCACACAAAATCTGTTTTTTCAGAAGAAAATCAATGTTTCTCAAATGCAGATTTGCTTTAAAAAGGGGACTTATGAAACCAACTGTGAAGCTACACCTTTCTGTCTCAGTAACTATCAAACAAATTGTGCTTGACTAAGAAATCCAAAGTGTTTATCCTTTTTTTCTTTTTTCTTTTTTTTTTTTTTTCCTTTTTGACCTCTTTTTAAACCAACAGTTTGTTGGTCTCTGATCACAAGGGACCTCAGACAAGCCCTGCTAACTGCAGAAGTTGTTCTTTTGTGGTAGAGTTCAAAGACTCATATTTGATTTGAAACGTATCTGCTGCTTTTGATTGTAGTGCCCAAAGAGTAGAGTGCGTAGCACAGTCCAGTTGTGTTGGCCTGACAGTGAGTAAAATGAAAGTAAAACTGTGATTTGATCAGTGCAATCACCCCACATCACTGAATACACAGGAGGTGAAAGTGCCATTTTTGCACAGATACTTTTCAAAGCAAAATAATATTTGTATGGATCGGGACGAAAGAATAAATAGAGGGGAAGTGCAATTTTTAGTGATTTTTCTTTGTTTTTGTATACAGATCTTCTTGTTGATGGTTTTCAGTCAGAGCAAAATGTGATAAAGTTTTTAACGCTCTAATACTAAAGCGCACCTTTCAAAAATGAACCGTAGCTTTTAATGCCAATAAAATAGTTTTGAGACCTCTTGCCTTCTGTGAGCATAGAATTAGAATAATCCAGTCTTGGACCATTAGTCTTGGTGCAGATCCTTCTGTTGCTTTGTTCCACGTCACTCCCTCTGTTGCTCTTACAGTTACTCCTGTTAATAGAAAATAGAGTAAATCTTACCAAGTGGTTTACACTTCATTTATTGAAGGACCTCAAAATTTTCCGAAGGGAAAAAAAAAAAAAAAAAGGCTGAATTCTTCAAATAGGACTTAATGGCTTTGTTTTCGTTTTTAATGACAGAGTGAGGAAGTCAGCTAAGTAGGTGATGTTTTGGGTTTGGGGTTTTTTTGGGTTTTGTTTTTTGGTTTTTTTTCCTGTTTTCAGCTTAAAAAAAAAAAAAAATCATCCTTTGAACTTTCTAGCCTGCCCAGCATGGCATGGAAAAGTTTAATTCTAAGGGGGAGCATTAAAAAAAAAAAAAACACCTTTGTGTGGTTGTAAAAAGGAGAAGCAAATGAAAACAGCAACCGTGCCAGCAAAAGGGGAGTGACACGGCAGCAGGTGAATGTGGCTTATCAAAACCTTGGGGTTTGCTCCTGGGTTTTGCCAGGCTGCAGACTGGCACTGTGTTGGCAGCAGGGCCGGCTGTGACACTCACCTGTCCTCTTCCCTTCCCCTCCCGCACAGAAACTGCTTCCCAAAACAGACGGCGGCCCAGGTGACTCTCAGGGCTATTTCCACCCATTTTGACGGCACCAGCTCCTCCTCCTTGAAGAACATTTACTTCCTGCTCTTCGACAGTGAAAGCATCGGCATCTACGTGCAAGAAATGGCCAAGCTAGACGCCAAGTAGCAGTGGCAGCCAAATGAAACTTTATTTTTCAACAAACTTGAGTAGCATTAAAAGCATTAGAGGTGGGTTTTATTTTTTCAGTGTGACGAGGAGGGGGAGTGGTAGTAGTGTGATGTGTTGTGACTTGATGAAGAGCTGTGACTAGAGATGAGAGGGGTTTAGTCCGATTTCCTCATGCTGTCAGCATCCCCTAGCCATTTTGATCACCTTAAGCAATTGAGTTACCATCTGTTTTCGGGAGTTTAGTGTCCCTTGGTACTTTAGTTTAGGAGTTTTTAAAGAGTAACCTCATTTTAGATTTGTAGTGATTTCTCCACACACACACCACTTTAAAGAAAGCTCTTAAAAATGTTCTGCTCCCTTTTCCCCTCCCTTGAGGGTAGATGGTAAACTGCCTTCAGCCTGCAGAGAGAGGGGAAAAGGATTTTAGAAGTGATGCATGAGAAGCTTCTGTTTTGCTTTTAACTCACAATTACCTCTGTAATTACTGAGAATATTTCATGGTGATTTTGTTTGTTTTATAAGAAAAAAAAAAAAGATGTGTCAAGAGTGGTTATTGTCATAAATCCTAATTTTGTTCTGGGAATTTATCACCTTTAAAAAAAAAAAAAAAAAAGAAAAAGAAAGCAGCATCAGCTCTAATTAAGTTTCTCGCTGTATCACAACAACGGCTTTTCTGGCTGAGGTGTAGTGCTGTAAGTGATATGATCAAAGCGGCTGTGGTCATTTTGACACAAAGCTGCATTATATGTTCTGTGGAATCCCAGGATTACCTTAGCTCCTCCCAGGTTTTAAGCAGGCTTTTCCCTGGCAGCACTGAGAACCATTCTCCCTGCATGCTGCAGATCTGCAAGAGGCAGGTACCTTTTTAGAAGAGCAAGAACAGAGGAAGCCAGGGGAAAAAAAAAAAAAAAAACAACAAAAAAAAACGCACATAACAAATAAAACACGGAGATTCCGAAAACCGCAGTGTTTATTGTTACAAATCGAGGTAAGCCAAGCTTCTTGCTCAAAGATATCTCAGCAGGGGAGTAAAAGAGACATTCCTTCCCCAGTTTTTTTCATGGGAACTTCAGTGCAGTTTGTGTGGGAGATGCTTCCTTCCCCTTTAGAGCAAGGCAGGGCACTCTGTTAACGTGGCACAGGTGGTCAAGGAGGTACTGCAGGGGAAAGCATCAGCCAGTCCAAGCAGCAGGAGTGCACCTCACCCTCCAGTGGCTGTTTTCCTTGCTGGCTTGTCCCTGGCGCCCTCCTAAGAGGGCATTGTCTGTCCCATCGTCTTCCAGCTCTTGGAGACGAACAGGTCCCGGCTCTTGGCAATGGTCACCAAGAGACGGCCCACGTAGTACCCGTTCACCTGGCCCACGCCGTCATTCCTGCCCATGGACAGCAGGAATGTCAGTGACCCTGGAAAGAAGATGTAGAGGCTTAAGTTAAGCAACTGCTGCCCAGATTCCCCTCTGCATCCACGAGGAACAGGTCTCGACACAGCTGTGGTAAGTGTTTGCATCACTGCTTTATGAACGAGACCCATCGCCCAGCTAGACTTTTGAGACTGTATTGTTCAGTCTGTTTGTTGTACAGCTGAAAGGGGGGAAAGGCAAGCCATCTCCTTGTTCAAACAAGTGAGATGAATAGCAGAGTCCCACCAGTAGATTTATCAGGAAGACATTAGTGAAGAAAGGACATATTGTGTCACTAGACTGGCACAGGTAATAGGCAGCTACAGTCTTTGGCGGGGACTAAGATGAATCCTGAGCTATCAGCTGACATAGTCAGCCCCAGCCGTGATCAATGTCCTCTAATAAGTGTCCTATGCAAGTTGAACAGCTGTTCCCTGCAGAAAAGCAGCCCAACACCTAAGGCCAGGAGCTAGGAGATGACCTTACCTGGCTCGTAGGTTTTAAGAGGCTTCTGTGTGAGGCTGTTGATGATGTTTGTCACCACGATGTCGGCGTGGAGCCCAGCATGGTAGGCCATCTTGGGCTCTTTAAGATCTGCACAGTCCCCAATGGCGTAGATGTTCTCGTAGCCTTCCACCTGGAGGTGCTTGTTAACTTTCAGAGCACCATTACTTGCCATTTTGTCACCTGTTTTTGCCAAACAGCGGGTTTTTATAAGCAGCTTTGTGTTGCTGCTTGTGACCCAAGACCCCAAAACGCTGATGATGTGATTGACACAAAGTGAGGAGCTGGATCTTCACCCTCTCTTTTTGTGCATCAGGGAAGAGGTGCTTTTTGCCTTGCTGGGGTTAATCACTGCAGTCTCATGCAGCGCATCATCCTTTGATATTTCGGTAGAATAACCCCTGCAGGTTGTACACAGTTCATTCCTCACCTCACACCCCTCAAGCACAAGGCACTGAAGAGCTGTGCTGGTTCCCCCACCCAGTGTTTTGTTGTTTTTTTTTCCCCACTTACCAAATGCAGCAGCGTACGCTGAAGAGTTAATCTTTATCCCCGTGCACAGCACCACCATGTCAACAACCACCTCGGTGCCCTTTTCTGTCCTCACCACCATGTCCTTCTGGAACTGGTTTACCGTGAGGTTTTCCACATCCCTGACCCTTTCACCTGTTACAACAGAGAGCCCTGGGTCACAAACCTTTGCCAGGCTGCCGTTTCCAGCTAGCCCAGAGAAACAGGAATTCAAGGCAGCCACACTCTGTCAGAAAGAGGACATCAGGAGACGCTTTGCCTAACAGAAGAGCAGCTCAAAGGTCCCCAGAGGCATTGTTAAGTACGTACTCAGCAGGAGCCGCACTCCTTTCCTGAGGAGAATCTCCTTGACCACTTGACGGACACTGGCGAGCAGCTCCACATCAGCCAGGGCGGGTTTGGAGTGCAACAGGATGACCTGTTGGGGGACAACAGCAAATGAGGACACAGGAGTGGGACAGGACTCACTGCCCTGCCATGTGGGAGCAGCTGTAGCTGGCTTCCCTCTCCCTGCAAGGAGAGCGAACCAAGGAGAGAGTCTTTTAGTGCCAGTCATTGCTGGTGGCAGGCCATGGGGTGCTCTCAGTAACTCCTGATGTGCAGTCATCTTGGATACCTCCAGCAGCACCATCACAGAACAGTCTCAGATAACAGGACTGAAGTTGATTGGAACAGAGATGCTCCTCCTACCTCTTTGGCTGGGTACTCCGTTTTTATCTCAGCAGCCATCTCAGCTCCAGCAGAACCACCTCCCACTACCAGGATGCGCTCAGATTTCTCAACCTTGAAGAAGGAACTCATGTTACAATAGAACTGCAAAACGTCTGATACCTTCAGCCACTCCAAGGACGTTCTGAGGCACACCACAGGCCCAACAGCAACAAACCACTTAGTTCATTAAGAGGAAACAAAAAGCGAGAACCCCGCGCTCTCTTCCTGCCTACACTGTGACACTGTTGAGCGTTTCAGGTTTCCCCTTGTGCAGAATGCCAGACAGGCCTTGATAAGCTCCTTGTCCTGGCCTGTCCCTACAGGCATTTTATTGTGGCCTCTTGTTCTGGGGCACAGATGGCTGCGGATATCCACAGCGGCTCCTGGGACAGGGAGGCCGAGCAAAGGCAGGCAGCACCTCCTAGGAAATAAGTTGATTCCTCACCTCTTTAACCATGTCTTCGTAGGTCTGGATGGCGCTTTCCATGTCAATGACTTTGTTGAACTTCCCGGGGAATGGCCCATCACTGCCTGTTGCAAGAATGAGATGGGAGTAGTGAAGCTCCTGGGAGGGAAGAAAGTGGAATGGGATGTTAGACCTCTTGGAAACGGAGCCTGGGACACAGTGGTTGCCTCCTAGGTACTAGTCATTCATTCCCTCTTCTGGGAATGACTCATGCCCCTTCCTGGCAACTAGGAAAGTGCTTGTCACTGTCAGGAAGTGACTTTAGAAGGAGACCTGGCCCAGGTGACACCAAGTAACTGCCGCTCTCAGGGTCTGAGAGAAGCACCATTCAGGTGAGCTGGGAGCTTTAAAGAAATTACCGTAAGTTTACAGGGTAAACTTAAGTTTATTTTATACTTTATGTTTAACTTATGTGTTATTTATGCTGGACACTGACAGCTGGCTCCAGAGCATAGCATCCCTCCTTCACCCTCTTCTGAACAGAGGTGAGATGCTCTGGCTGGAAAGAGTGACTGGAGCTGCTGCCCTTGTCTCTTCCTGCAGTTAAATAAGGGTCTGAGCTCCAGGGTTAACTGTTGAGCTCTAAATCCAGCTCTAAGAATAAAAGCTCGTCTGAGCAGGAGATGGGATGGGGTATTTACTGCACACCCACATCCCACAGAGCTCTAGGCCACTCAGCTTGGCTGGAAGGGACGGTGCCGTGCAGGGAATGATGGGGGCTGTTGCCCAGCTCCTCAGGATGGTGAAAACACCCTGCTGAAGGCTGACTCTCTGCACTAGCAGGTGATCCCATAAGGCTGCCAGGTCATCGCAACACCCACCTCACCATCACTGAGCAGGACTTGTTGCCTCCCGGGGTCTATGCCCACAACCTTGCCTTGTCGGAAGCTGTCCCCAAAGGTGATGGAGTAGGAGATGAAAGTCTTCTTGGCAAATCCTGTGGTAAGAGGAGACAGCAGAGAAGAGCTCTTCCTCTGTGGAGGCTAACAAACCCCTCTTCCCTTCTGCCCTCACGCCATCCTTGCTCAGACCACAGCACAGCATATACCTGGGACCTTGGGCTATGCTGTGCGTTATCTATCTCTGCCCAGCAATGAGCTTTAGGAAGGACCTTTGCCTCCTGGTGATAAGATCAGCTCCTCGGGTAATGCCCTTTCTTTGTCTCTGCTCCCCATATCTCCTATACTGGTTTGCCGGTAAGTGCTTCTGTGGTCTCAGGAATTCCAGGCTGGGCGTCAGAGGCTTTTTTTCACGTTATCTGCCTCTCAGAGCAAGCTTTTACTATCCTTTTGATGCTTGTTCCCAGCCTTGAACATGAGATTTTCCCCCTAAATCCCCAGTGGCTGGAGTAATGGGGTTAGCCCAGCCTCCCAAGTGAGATTCCAGACAAGCCTTAGCATCTCTCCGACAGGATTTTATCATCCAGGGCCTCACTGCTAAAGCTGCTCGACATCTCCGGGGCCAGATACAGAGAGTGATTCATTCAGCCTTTCCAGCTGCTGCTGCTGCTGTTTTTAGCTTAGTCACCCACTAAACTCTTGAAATAAACACAAAGGGATAGTCCGAGTAGTTTTTGCCCAGTTTTTCCCGGCGGATCCGCAATTAACTTAACACAGACGTGCGGACCTCCCGGAGCCAAGTACTTGTTTTCCAGAGGGAAAACGAGCCTCTCAGCACGGCGGGGGCGGTGAGGAGGCAGTGCGAGCGCCCCGTTCCCCGCCGCTCCCGGGTTAACCGGGCAGCCCCCCGGCGGCACAGGGGGAGCTGCCGCGGGGGCGGGGGGTCCGGGGTGGGCCGAGCCCTTACCGCTCTCCACGGCGGCCCGGAGCGCGGCCACGTTGTGATGGAAAGCATCCCTCGCGTCCACCAGCACGAAGGGCACGGCCCAGGACTTGAGCAGGCTGGCGGCCGCCGTGCCCCCGAAGCCGCCCCCGACCACCACCACCCGCACGGAGTCGTCCAGGGACAGGCGGGACCCCATGGCAGGGCAGGGAAGGGCAGGGCAGCGCCGGGCTCCGCGGGAGCCGAGGGCAGGGGCTGTCCCGGGGGGAGCACAGCCTTCCCGGGCGGGGCTGCGGGGCGGAGCCGGGCTCCCGGGAAGCTGAGTCCAGCCTCCAGACGTCGGCTCAGCCCCGGGGAAGCGCCTGCCGGGTGAGTGCCGGAGAGAGGAGCGCTTCGCCTTCCACCTGCCCCAAGTGCCCTCCCCCACGCGAGAAGGGGGGGGAGAAGGGATCTTACGAACCGAGGGCTGTGTTTGTTCTTGAATTCACAAGTCTGCAGGCCCGGGTGAATAACGCGGCAGAGGGTGTCCCACTCCATCAGGAAAAAATAACCCCCTGGAGAGGGGGATGATGATCACAGAATCGCCGAATCAATTAGGTGGGAAAAGACCTGTGCGATCACTGAGTCCAGCCTGTGACTGAGCAGAAGCATGTCAGCTAAACCATGGCACTGAGTGCCACGTCCAGCCTTTCCTTAAGCGCCTTCAGGGGCGCTGATTCCACCACCTCCCTGGGCAGCCCCTTCCAGTGTCTAATCACTCTTTCTGTGAAGAAATTCCTCCTGATGTCCAACCTAAACACAGAAAACAGATGTGTCTGCTCCGAGTGGAGCAGGAGAGAGGGCTGTGCGAGGGGGAGAGAGGGGAGATCACAGAATCACAAAACAGTTTTGGTCGGAAGGGACCTTAAAGGCCATCTAGTTGTAACCCTCCGCGGACAGGGACAAAGGATGAGCTCAGCATCAGCACGGTGGAGACAGCAGGATGTAAGGAGGAGCAGGGAAGGGCTGAGGAGGTAGGAAAGGCCCCTGCAGTAGGGGAGCGAGGAGTGGAGAAGGCTGACAGTAAAACGTGTTCTTCCGCAGCTCGGAAGTGGCCCTGAAGACTTTCGGCTCCTGTGGCATTCCAGATAAATATAGCTGCTGGCCATGCGGATAAATATAGCTGCTGTGCACCCTGAGGTGCTGTGAGCTGGCTGAGCCGCCCCCACGCTACCCTGCTCCTCGTCCTCCTTCGGCGAACCACAGCCCGCTGCGCCAAACCCCCTCCCAGCGACGTCCCAGCAAACCTCCCCCCCCCCCAACCTCGCGGGAGGGAGACGACGAAGGAATTCGCATCTCCTCTTCCCGGGAAAGCAGGGCCTGGACTCGGGATTGCCGCCAGAGGGTGCAGCCGGCTCGGCCGTGGGGACACGGGACGCGGGGGTCCCAGTCCAGGGCACCCTCCCTTCGGCCGCAGGAGGGGCTCGGGGGCTGGGGAAGGAGGGTGACAAAAGGATGGAAAGCAGCGGGGGACGTTCCTGATCCCCACACTGTTCAGCCTGGAAGAGAGCTGGGAGGGAAAGGGTGGAACAGCTGACAATAAAGGTGGAGGGGAGGAAGGTCCTTGGTGGGAAAGCCCCATGGCTTCGCTGGAATACGCCCAGGGCAGGTTGGTGCTGTTTGTTACACGGGACTGGGCTGGAAATGCTAAAATTTTCAAAGGGGAAAAAAATAATTTTGGTTAATGTGTGCAATATAGACCCTCCAGAGCTGCTAAACATCGAGGCATCTATCCTGGCCAGGAAATCCAGGAGCTGTGAATGTCCAGAAGGCTGGGAAGCACCCCCAGGGTAACAGTGCTCCAGATCTGCTCCCTGTCCTCTCTCCTGGTACTGGCTGCCAGGTACCGTGGTACCACTGTGAGGAGGCTGCTGGAAGAGCCTGGCAATGGCCAGCTTTGGGAAAGCACAATTCAGTGCAAAAACTGTGAAAAAAACAAACCTGCCTCCATTTTTAAAGGGATGAACTCTGCAATCAAAACCTGCTTTAAGCTCTTCCCTCAAATGACATGGCCAGGCTTGTTTGGCACTCAGTGGGTGTCAACCCATCCCCTTCCTGGCAGGGCTGTCCTTACCTCCATAGCTTTCCTGGCACTTCATCCTGCTGGAGCAAAGCTGGAGCAAAGGCGCATTCTGAGCAGATGAGGATGCTGAGGATGAGTCGCCACTTCCCACGTGCTGCTGCCCTCTCTCCCCCTTTCCTCTGCACCCTTGTGCCCAGCTCTGGCTTTCCCAGAGGCAGTTTGGGGCTTTTCATGCCAGGCATTTGCATATATTTCACAGCACATACCCACTGCTGAGAGCAGCCAATTGCTCCAGGAGCATTGCCCTGATTTCCCATATCACCTGGTGTGATCAGGAGAATCTGACTGGACACCAGAAGATCAGGGCAACCTTTCAAAAAAAGGGGAGGGGGGGAAAATATCTGGGCCAGTGAGTTGGAGATGCCAGTGAGTTGGCAAAAAGGGTGCCCAAAGCAAGCAGAGAGGGTAAAAGGAGCCATTATGAAAAGCTCACATCCAGCCCCAGGCAAACAGGAAGAAACTCGAAGTGACCAAGGCTGCTGCTCGGGTTTGGCAGAGGGGATGTTTGGATGATATTTTTCCGGCTGGCTGCAGGCAGATGGCTGAGGTGAAAGCTGCCCAGCCTCAGAGAGGGGTTTGCCTTCTGATGGTGATCTGTGGGGCAGAGGCAGGCGGGGAGTCCAGGGGCAGCGATCAGGCTCCCTGGGCTTTTCCTCACATCTGGACTGAATGCTCCCTGTGGGATGGCAGGGATCCAGTGGGAAGGAAGAGCATCAGGGCATGTAACTTTGCAATAGCCCAGACAGGCTGGAAGAGAGGGAACACCCTTCCCTTCACCCTCCTCAGTTGTTCTGCCACCTGGGCCAGGCTGAAGGCCCCATCCCAGCTGGCCAAGCCTGAGCTGCTGAAGACACTGTTATTGGCTCACAGCCATCTCTGCAAACCCCCAGATCCTCTCCTGTATCAGCAGCCTCACACAGCACATTCCCTCTGCCCACAGACATGTCCTGCACATCGTCCTGCGACAGCCCTGGCAGCACCAGCGTGGCTGCAGTGCTTGAGCTTCAGTGAAAGGGGGATCTTGGGTCTCTCAGGGATGAGGGATTGATTGCTCTAGACAAACTGCTTTGGCTCTCCTTGGCACCTGGCCCACTATTCCCCCTTTTTCCTGGGCAATCTGTTCCCCCCACACACATGCCTCAGGGATCTCTGCTGCAGCCAAGGTGGAGCTGAGTCAGTTCAGGGCAAAGAATCATCTGGAAAAACCAATTCAGACAGTTCCTGGCTGCTTTTAAACATCAACACTGGCCATTTTATACCTTATAAACAAAAATCTACTTTTAGCAGAAATCAACAAGGCCCTGTTTTACTTATTCTCTCCCCAACAAACCTCATTTTTCCTTTTCAATTTTTCAGTGACACTGGCTTGGGAAGACAAGGTGCTTCTCATGGGCCATAGCACCAAAATCACCTTATTTTGGTCGAGCTGGACCAGTCACTTGTATTTATAGGCAGCGCCTCTGTACGTGCCAGCCCGTAAATTGGTGGCAGATCCCACCCAGAAAAGGGATTCAGGGAAAGCCCAAAGGTGAAATGCAATGGTCTCTGTGGTTCAGATGATCTTTGTATCCATGAGAAGAGCCACGGGGAGCTGGTAGCAGGGCTCCAGTCCATCCCAGGGCCGTGCCACGACTCTGTTCTCCCTGTTCCTGTGGTGGCAGCAGGCTCCGTGCCAAGGTGCGCCCCAGCTCCTCTTTCCCTGCAGTGCAGTGGGATGAGTTTGCCAGGCTCGGTGTGGTGACGGGCTTTGTCTCACCTGCCATCAGCACCTACAAACTGGGGCTCTCGGGAGGCTCATCCCAAGGCAGGTTCTGGGAAACCAGGGATGGCCAGGCTCATGTCAGCCCCCAGCACGGGATGAGCGGGGGCAGAGCCGGGGTTGTTCCTCCCCTTGGAGGAAACCCCAGCTCAAACAGCTCCAGCAACTGCCTTGGGGTTTCGTGCCATGCAAGTCTTCCCTACCCCTCCAGAACCAAGTGAGGGAATTTTACAGAAATGCCATTTTGTGGGAATTCATCCCTTGTTGTGCTGTGATCCAGGCAGGTGCAACAAGGAGCTTTATCAGCTTTATATCCAGGTCAGCTGCCTGGCTGTAAGGATTGAGGAGATCTCTCCAGAAACACTCTTCTCCTGCAGCAGAAGAGCCCATGGACTGACAGTGTGGTGACACTTTTCTTTTATGGGACAACACGGTTTGCAGCATTAATCCTTGTGGGGTAGTAGAGAAGCATAAATGAAGTCAGCAGCTGGGTTTTCCTAGAGAAAAGGGAGAGGGTTTGGGCAAGTTCCTTTGCTCTCAGGGCAGGTTTTGGGAAAGAACAGCTTTCACTTATGAATTGTGGGGAATTTTCTCCTCCCTGCCCCCTCCCAGATTTCATTGCAGCGAAAGCACAGCGTAGAATAAAACCATGTCCTTAAAAAAATCGGCCTCGCAGACAGGCAGCCTTTGTCTGAAGGTGTAATTACAGGATAAATATGGGATGCAGACCAAGAAATGCAGTCTGGTCAGGCGTGCAGTCTCTTGAAAAAACACAACAGAAAACAAGGCTGTCATTTAATGCTGAAATCTCCACGTGTGCTGCAGCCCTCACAGGGTCCCTCGTTGGCCCACGGGTCTTCCCACTGACCCAGTGTTTGGCTGGGAAGCCGTAGCCTGGACCAGCTCCCTGTGGGAACTGCACTGAGCCCTGCAATGGAGCGAAGGGCAAGGCTGGATCCAGCCTCCAGTAGAAGCTGGATGAGGGCAGGAGATTGCCGGGATGATGGGTTTCCTTCCCTCCAGCCCCTCTGCACAAATCCCATCTGATAACCCTGCGAGGAGACACGGGGGGATTAGCTGGTCCGATCCCATTAAATGGAGCAGGAGCAAGCGAGGAGAAGGGAATGGGGGGTCAGGACAACGGTGGAGCAGCCGCAGCTTCTGACATTCGGGACAAACCTCGTGCCAAGATGGAAAAAGGCCTTTTTGGAGATTTCTGTGGGCCAACCCGGCGGCTCTGCTTCATGGCCCAGCAGGGCCACCTGGGCATTAAACTGTGGGGCATCTAAGCTGGCATTTCAGGGACTTGCCCATCTTGACAGCTCTCTTCCTTGGCAATGGCAAATTCTGCCCCAGGCAAGATCTGCCTCTCCATGGCAATCCCAGCCATGTCATCACAGCCACCCCTGAGTGCTCCAAGGAGGCAGAGAAACAGCAGGATGTACCTGCCGTCCAAAGTCAACTCTGGATTAGACCACTAGCGTTGCCCTAGAAAGATCCCATTGAGAGGAGAACATCGAGAGCACATCCATCATTTATTGAAGCTCTCATTGTTGCTACATCATTTCGTGTGACGTGCAGTGACCCCGAGGAGAAACAGTTTTGGCAGGTGTCCCTGTCCCATGGGGAATGTGTCCCCTTGCTGCTCTTGGGCTTCTCGCAGAAAGGGTCTCTCTGGTGACAATAAGCATCACCACAGTGTGTCCCATTCCCCACAAAGCACAGCTGTGGCAGAGGAGGTACAGCTGCAGGTTGTTGAAAGGGTGGGAAACAGGGTGCTTACTTTAAGGCAAGCCTGAGCCTTCCAGGTGTGTTTTATTTCTGCAAGCTTAAATCCCTGGAAAAGAGGGTGGTTTGGTTTTTCTGGTGTGAATGGAGAAAGGCTGCGTCTGCTGTTGTGGGCTTCCTGCGTGGTTCGTCTGGATGCAGGTATGTCCCTGCTCTAAGGCTTTGTCTCTCGCTGTGGCTTTCCCAAAGCGTGCTTTTCCTCCCAAATCCGTGCCTGTCCTCCTCTAGGGAAAGGCCTGGCAGCAGCCAGAGCAGGGTGAGCAGGAGGTCCCTCTCATGGGGGGACAAACCTCCCCCTAGTCGGCACAGGGGGAGCTCAGCTGCTCTGGTCTCGGGAGGAGCCGCGTGTCGCCCGTGGCTTCCCGACGCGCCTGGCACCGGGCGGGAGTCACGGCTCCGCGGGTTTAATGGGAGCAATTAGCCCCGCGGAAATCTGCATGGGTCGGAGGCGTGTTTTCTCTCTGTCCTGTGACATTTTTGACGGGAAGCTGGAGGGTGTCCAGGGACGAATGCTCGTGCTTGGCTAGAAATGATAGGCTGGAGCCAGCCGGGGCTGAGGCAGCCCAGGTGAGAATGGTTGGTTGTCTCTGTCCCCTCTTGGCCTCGGCTCAGCCCAGCACCCGGTTCCCTCGGCGCTTGCTTTGTATTTCCCTGATTTGCGTGTCCTTGGCCACTGAACCTGGGTTTTCCCAAGCCCCGAAGCGCTTGCTGCACGCTGGATGGGAGGGGGATGCTGGGCATCCCCTCCCCGGCTGTGGCAGCTCAGTAGCTATTCACCCCTCGCGCCGTTTTACATAACGATTAAACTTAAACTTTATTTTCTCTGCAAAAGCCAGCCTAGCGGTACGTTCCCAGAGGGATTTGCCCGTGACCTGGGTCCGGCCGCGTTCCCCCCCAGCGCTGGCCGAGCTCTGTGAGCTTCTCCCAGCGCTCAGCTGCGGAATATCCGTCCGACCTCGGCGACCCTGCCGCTTTCCCAGCAGGAAGCCTCCAAACAAAACCCGATTCACTCAGCAAACCCAGGGCTGCTTGTGATGCCGAGAGCTGTGTGCGAGGCAGGGAGGGGGCTGACGCTCTCCACCGCCTGTCAGCGATGAGGGTGCGCCAAAAAATGCCCGCTTTTGCACCCTCTCCCCATCCAGCCCGTGTCGAGTGCCCAGAATTCACACCTTGAGGGCAGATGATGCCCGGCCCCGCTCGGAAAACCTGCGCAGCCCGGGCGGGCGGGTGGCTGCGCAGGGCTCTGGCTCGGCTGCTCCCCGCCGGCCGGCCCCGCTCTCCTCTCAATGCCGCCTCTGTTCTCCCTCCGGCTGAGTCAAAAACTCGGCCTTTGTGAGCTCAGCCCAGCCGCAGCCCGTCGCTGGAGCCCCAGCGCGCTCCTCTCGGCCGGCAGGAGCACAGCCCAGCTGTGCCCAGCCGCCGCCTCGGTTTATTTATTTATTTTTGCTTTTTGGCCAACCGCTCCAGTTGGGGAGAGAGGGGACATGAGGCTGCTGGGAGCCCTTGGGGCTCCTCAGCAAGTCTTAGGTGGAGGCAACCGCTCTCCTCCAACAAAATGCGTGGCTTCTCCCTCAGCTGGCTGCTGTAACCCAAAATACGTGGGGGGAGAAAAAGGATGTGCTGCAAAGAGAGCTAAAAATAGGGATTTTAATCAATGAAATGTGAATAGGACGGGGTAGCTTGGCATGGGGTGAACGTCTGCACGTGGCAAACACCCCGAAACTCCCTGGGCCTCCATCAGGTTTGGTCACCCCCCCAGTGCTGCTGGCCTGTATTTCTGGGGCTCCCCCCGGGGCAGGGGGCACCCACCAATGCTAAGAAGACAGGGGAGGCTTTGAACTCTGTGCTGGTGTATTTGTTTTTTAATCAAGTAAGTCCGACCGTCTTTCAGCACCGCGGAAGTTTGCAGTCGCTCCCTCGAGGGGTTTGGGGGTTTTACAGCCCGTCGGTCCCTGGGGGCTCTCCCAGGATCATACAGCAGGACATGTGTTGATCTCCAGCCAAAATGAGACCTCCCTTCTGGGCGTCTCCCTGTGTCTTTGCGGTATGTTGTGCTGCTTTGGTTTTTGGGCTTAGCTCTTTGACCAGCCTCCCCCCTCCTTTTCACATAATAAATAAATAAATTGACCTGGTATGCAAATACACACAGGAAAAAAAGGAAAAAACCCCAAACCAGGTTTGAAGAGCAGCAAACCACAAAGTCACCTCATTTTGTTGCAGCCTAAGTGCCGTCCAGGGCTCTGCGGGCAGTTCCCAGTCTGTGCTGGTGTATGAAGGCACAAAACCAGTAAGGTCTCTGGGGTCTGTGTCTTTGCTGGCACCACAGTGATCTTGTCCCAGCTGGGACAGGGAGAAGCAATACAAGGTGCTTGGTCCTGTCACCCTCTGCTTGCCCTCACCCTCCTCTTCCTCAGTGCAGCTCCTGAGCCGGGGATGCGGCCCTGGTGCCGAACCCACCGCCCCTCACCGTCGCCTTTTCCCTGTCTCCAGGGAAATTGTGTAATTCAGGCTCTGCAGAACTCTGGGGTTAGCTCTGCCAGGATGCTCCGGCTCCTGGGGCTGCCACGTGGCAGCAGCCCAGGAGCATTTTCAGGAGCAGGGACCCCCAGGTCGTCTCCGGACCGGCCGGGAGCAGGGCCACAGCCCCTCGTTCCGCCCCGCCGCTGTCCCCCGGTGCCGTTACGTGACCCAGGAGGGCTGTGCCTCCTCCAGCAGGCTGAAGGAGCGGTTGGCCAGCTCGGCGGGGCTGCTGGCCAGCTTGTAGCCGAAGAGCTGCATGGCCGGGGCGCAGGCGTCCTGCACCACCTGCGCCAGCTTGAAGGGCATGCTGAACCGCCACTTCTCGAACTGCTCCGAGGAGTTCTTGCACGTGGAGTAGACGCCGTTGCCGTCGTGGGGCGCCTGCGTGTTCTTGCCGATCCACTCCTCCACCTGGGGGGTGAGGGGCAGCCCGGCGAAGCGGTACATCTGCTCCGCCTTCCGCAGCGGCGCCCGCGCCACGTCCTCGTAGCGCACCAGCATGTACCGGCCCCGCAGCCAGCCCGGCCGCCGCAGCCCCAGCTCGGCCGACACGCGGATGCTCTCGCAGTTGCCCCGCAGCCGCTGCACCTCCTCCTCGTGCAGGGGAGCCTCCCCTTCGGACGCCCACTTCTTCCAGGTCTCGTACTTGCCCGAGAAGGCCACCATGCGGGAGGCCAGGACGGCCCGGGGGTCCCGCACCAGCTGGATGATGCGCAGGTCCAGCCGAGGGTCCTCCACCAGCGGCTGCAGGAACTCCAGCTGCCGGACGCGCACCGTCTTCAGGGCCACGTGCTGCTTGCGCCGGCACGCCTCGGCGGCCAGGGTGATGTTGAGGGGGCCGCAGCGGCGGTTCTTGCAGTAGTACTTCTCAAAGACCTTCTTGGTGCTGGGCGTGCAGACGGGCTCCTCGCAGAGCGAGCGGCTGGAGCCCCGCCGAAACAGGAAGGGCGTCAGGTGGCCCTCGGGCGCCGGCGAGATGAAGTTCTCCAGGATGTAGAGGTCGCAGAGGAGGAGCTGCTTGAGGACGTCTCGGTAAACCAAGGCCGAGCCCACGGCGCTGGCTCCCCCCGGCAGGAAGGACACCGTCTTCTCGACGTGCCAGAGCGGCTCAAAGAGGTAGAAGATGCTGCCTTGCTGGTTGAAGAACTCCCCCACGAAGGAGGAGCCGGTGCGGGTGGTGGCCATCAGCAGGACGTGCCGCCGCGGCCCGGGGTCTGTGTCCCCTGCCAGCTGCAGGGTGAGGTTGTTCAGGTGGGACCTCAGCTGGGAGAAGGCGGCGTCCAGCTCCTGCAGCGAGGCCAGCGAGCCATTCTCGGCCGGTGCCGGGCTGACCTCTGTGACGTTGGCCTCTGTCAGGGCCTGTGGGGACTGCTTCAGCTTGTCTGACACCCTGTGGGGAGACCCAGCCCAGCCTGGAGGAGAGCGGGACCACCCCTGTGGGGGTCCCAGCGGGGGATTTGGGGGGGCCCCCACTGCACAGGAGCTCGGGATGTGGGGGAAAGAAAGGGTGAAAAGCATGGGGTGGCTCAGGTACCCGCTCCCTACCTGGAGATGAAGTTGTTCTCCTTCTCGATGATGACAAGGCTGACGACGAAGACCAGCAGGACGGCGTACTTGCTCCTCATCTTCAGGAAGTGCAGCAGCTCCCGGACATCCTGGGGCAAAGCGCGTCGGATCTCCATGGGGAACACACAAACGTCCCTCCCATCCACTGGGAAGGTGTCCTGGGCTAGGGCATCCTCTGTCTTGCCAGGCCTGCCTGTGGGGAGAAGAATGGTCAGCATGGTGGTGGCTCCCTGCAGGCAGGGTCAGAGGCTGAACCTTCCTGAGAAAGGCTTGACAAGAGCAGTGAAAAAGGGGGAGCTCCTTCCTATTGCTCCATCCCACCCGTGAGGAGCAGCTGCACGGAGGCCCCGTCAGCTGCTCCCCTTCCTTCCCAAAATACATCTGCCCGACAGGACCCCTTCCCACGCTTCCACCAGCCACCCCTGCCTGCCCTGAAACCAAATCCCCGCCACCCTGACAGCTGCCTGCTCCCCGCTGGCAAAACCTGCTGCCGGCAGCGAGGGACCCCTTGGATCATCCTGGTCTGTGGCGTGTTCTGGCTCCCAGCCTTTGGAAAGAGCTACTTTTGTGGAGGGTTGGAGGCTCTGCCACAGGGCCGTGTTGTGGGGCCGCGTGGCTTCCGCCTTCCCCCTGCAGCACAGCAGCGACAGCTGCTCAGTACTGAAAATGAAACCCGGAGTTTCCAGGAACGATGACGGGCCGGAAAACGCTGCTGCTGCCGGTCCCCTTCAGGGTGTAAAATGCTCTGGGTGGTGGTGGTGGTTTTGCCAAAAAAAGGTAAAAGAACCAACTTGGTATAGGATGCAAAAGCAGGAGACGTGGTATCCCCGCCTAGCAGAAAAGACCCCCCTGCATCCTTCCTCTTCCCCCCACTGCTGAAATCGGGGTGTTGGGGAAAACCAGTCTGTGTTGCTCCGAACCCACACACCAGCTGGGACGTGGTGGAGATTTTTGGGGGCCAAAGCTGCTGTTTGGAGCTCTGGGGCAGGTCGCCAGCACGTGTTGAGCGTGCACATTTACACTCCTAGGGCTTGCTGGTACCTGCTCCCTGCCCGCTGGTTCGCACGCCCGGACAGTTGTGTGGGTGACGCCGTTTGCTCGTCCTGCTTTCTTGGCCAGACTTTCAGTGACTCAGGGAAAGTCTATTTGGCTTTTGTTTGGCTCTGCCAGCACGATCCCAGCAGCCCGTCCCACCCTTGCTTTCTGGGGTGAAGGGGGGAGCCAGGCACAGCCCCATCCTTTTGGGGAGTGCTGGGTTTTGCCAGAGAGGAGATAACCCGGCTGAGCCGCGGTGCCCGCATCCCTTGGCAGGGTGTGGAGCAGGGAAGCCCTGCCAGGCATTGCGTCACATCCCAGCCTCCTCTGCATAGCGCTCGGCCAAAATGTGCTTTTTTTGGTGTTGCTCGCTCTGTGTCCCTCCCGCAGGGAAGGAGGGAACAAGGGAAGGAGGGGTGGGACGCGCCCCGTGGCCAGGGCAGCACCCAGACTGTCCGGTCCTCTCTGTGTGAGGACCAGGAGTTTCCTGGCTTGAGCAAACCATTCAGCTCTCAGGGCTTGGCTTTCAGCCATCCCCTTCCCAGCAAAAGCTTCTAAAAAGAGACACCCGCACCCACGCACCCGGGAAACTCAGGATTCGGTGGGATGCAGGGACTCTGGAGAGCCCTGGCAGCTCCCGAGTCCTCCCTCAGGGGCCCCCCGGCTTCCCTCTTCAGCAAGTGGCACCAACATCGCCCAGCATACGCGTGTGTGTGTGTTTAACAGCCCTGCTAGCTCTGTTTGTCAGCACGCTGCTCCTCGGGGACAGGCCAGCAGCCAGGGCAGGTGCCTTTCACCGTGTAGCTCCCCGGGTCCCCCCTCCTTGGCCGTGCCCTTGCGATGACAGGACTTGTCGGAGTATTTGAGGAACCGAGGAAAGAAATCAAACATACAAAGCCCTCGGTGTGCGGCCGCGTCTCTCAGCACCCGCCAGGGTTGCCAACTTGGCCGTGGCAAAGGACTTTGGGGTTTGTGGCATCCCAGGGAGTGGTGGTCCCCATCCCTGCCCTTGCCTGTGGCTGTCTGCAGGGGGATGGCATCGTCCGCTTCCTCAGACAAATCCCTGGGCAAAGCCAGCCCAGGGTTTTCCCCCTCTAGTGCCGCCGGCTGCCCGACCACAAATGAGCCACAGACCAGGAATTATTCACAGGGATGACACAGAGAGCCATGTCCAGCAGTGCTGGCAAAACCCTCATTCCCAGGCCTGGGGCAGACATAATTCATTAAATAAACAGCCGGCTGCAAACGTCCGGCCAGGGACCCGCGGGGCGTCAGCAACAGGCGCAGGGGCCCTGTCAGGGCTGAGCTGTGGGGCTGGGGACACTCAGGTGACCTGGTGAGGCTGGGGGGGCTGCTTGGCATCCCAAAGCTCTTCCTCGCTGGGGCCCACGAGGCACAGCCCGGACGGGGCAGCGTGCAAGCCACAAGCGTCCCTTTGTGAGGGGGAACAGAGGGGCTCTGTGTGCCCCGTGTGCTGCCCTCCGGGGCTCTGCTGGGATGGGAGGGATGAGGAGAACCACCAGGATGCTTCTGCCACCCTGGGGTGCCCCAACAGCGACTGCTGCGCCGGTGTGAGCAGACAGATGGATGGATGGACATCGTCCCTGGCGACAGCAGGCAGCTGCCAGCCAATGCTCTCCTCTTGCTCTGCACACCCCAAAGCAAAGAGAAGTAATTTCCAGGAACATTCAACAGAGGTGCCACCCCGGATAGCAGCACCCACAGCTCCTCAGATGCTGCTCCCTGGCTTTTCCTGTCCTTCAGGCTGGAAGTGCTTTTCATTTCAGCAGGGACTGCTACAATTCCCACTGCTGAGAGGACAAAGGATATATGGATTTCCCAGCTGAGTCAAAGCCAGCATTGGGGCGTGGGGTTCTGTTCCCATGTAGAGCTGCCCAGATGGGATCTGCTACTACCAGCAAGTTAACCTAACCCTGCCGCAGCAAGAAGGAAGGACTGGGATGGTAATGGAGGCACCAAATCATTCCAGTCTGCTGGAGCAAGCCAGTTCATGGTATGGATGTTCCCAGTGGTGGTGCAGGTGGGGTAAGCAGAGCAGCGTAACCCCAGAGCAAGGACAGCAAGGCCCGTGGGGAGAGGAAGGAGCGATGGGATGCTCTTATCACCTTTCTACAAAGCATTTTGCGGGACTGCCTGACTGGGAGAGAAGAGCCAGGATTTTCAGCTTGGTTTTGGGCAAGGGGAAGGTCTACCAGGAAGCCTTGGGGCTCTCATCCCCTTCCTCTGGCTGCCCTGAACCCCCACCAGGTGAGCTCCAGGAGGGAAAGGCGCCTGTGGCTGGCAGGGGAAGCGAGCTGGAGGTGAGACTGGATGAAGTCACACTTTCCTCCAGTGACTCAACAGGCAGCAACTGAACTTTGGAAGAGGAACGGCAGCGAAGCACCTACGTGCAAGCTCCCTCCCTGCCCCAGGTCTCTCTGTCCATCCAGCCCCCACCTGCTCCCATGCAGAGCCCAGAGGGACCCGCAGCTGAGCTCGCTGCCCCCTGCACTGTGGCTGCTCTGAGGAATTCCCTCCACCATCCTTTGCTTCATCAGATTTCCAGCAGACACGAGGGCCAGCAAAACACAGGGGTGGAACAACAAAGAGATAAGGAGCAGGGGCTTATCTGCTGTCTGCACTGCTCTTTGTCTGCAACCTGGGGGGAAAAAAAAAAAAAATCCTCTGTATTTACTCTATCAACTATTTCCGCTCCCAGCTTCCTCTCAAGGCTGGCTTTGGGAAACGTGCCACCAGAGCTTCCCACTTTGCTTTCATCTCCCAGCAATTTTCACCCTGGCCCTGGCTGCCCTCCAAGGCATGGCACAAGTACAGCACTACTTCGGTTTGCCCTGCAGCACACGTAAGGAGTCTGTTCAGACAGGTATTTTTTTGGTTAAAAACATGTCTGGTCAAGCTAAAAAAAGGAAGTGGCTTGGAAATGTCACCGCCTACAATGTTTATAAACCTGCAGAGAGTAGCCACAGGCCTCATCAAATTGAAGCCTGGAAACTGCCCATCAGAGAAGAAAGTTTGGAACGGAAAGTCCTTCCTGGCTGAGGTTACACTCAGGAGCAGCAGCGGGTGCTGGTATAAACAGGCACCATGGACACAACTCTGTTTTCATTGCATGAGCTCTCAAACTCCAGATGCACAAGGTTGTCTCCTGCCCACCCTTTACTGTGCCATCCTGAGCTCTGGGGTGAACCAGATGAGCTGTCCTTGCTCCTTGTCTCCCAAGGAGACTGAATCCCAGATGGGATTTAGAGGCAGGTGTTGGCACAGTAACGCCAGTGAACCACCAGCACAGGCTTCGTGGCTCAGACAGACCAGTCTTGGCTCTCCCTCACCTTGGTGGTGTCCAAGAGAGGTGTTTTCTCCCGACCCAGCAGAGAGGAGAGCTGCTGCTCCCGCCCCTGGTGATTGTGATGGGAGACACAGAGACATCTGTGCTGGGCAGGGACCAGCCTCTGGGGTTGGATCTGGACCAGGAGGCAGCTGAAACACCTACCACCCTGAAACCAGCTTGCTGGAAACCGCAGGCACCGCTGGGGTGAGTTTTGCAAGTACCACCTGCAGCGAAGGTGAGCGACCGAACCGGCTGAGCTGCTGGGCAGCAAAGGGGTCTGGAGCGCAGACCACCAAGGCGGGCGAGGGGCCTGCCCCGGCCCCGTGTGTCCGGCGCCGGCGGCACAATGCTGGCTGCTGTGCGTGCCGGCAGCCCCCGGCCACGAGGGGAACCGCAAGTGAGCGGCCCTGCCTCAATGAGCCCTTTCTCTGGGGCGCAGAGCCCACGGTCCCTCCCACCGCCCCCCGCGCTCCTTCTCCTCGCTGCTCCGCACTAGCCTGGAAGCTCCTCCGCCAAACCCACCCAAAACCTTGGGGCACCGCTCTCTCTGTGCCCTGCTCCGCTCCCCTTTCACCCCGGCGTCTGTAGCACTCTCGGGATTTCTGGGACGGACTGGTGGCAGTAGATGTTTGCTGGGGGAAAATAGTGACCCGTGCCTGGATCTTGGTGCAAAAATGAGTCGCATGCTGAAGCAACATGGCAGATGTGGGAAAACTGCGGAGTTAATTCCCTGTCCTGGTGCGGCGTTGTGGAAAAAGAGACACTTTCCCCCGGGGCAGCAAAAGCCAGGCTCGGTGCAAAGGCGGTGGGGTGCGGGCAGCTCCCCCAGATGTGGGAGCGGCTACTGAAGTTCTGGCAGGCACTGAGTGGGGGCTCTGCTGGGACAGTCTTTTTCACCCCAAGGTACCCCCAGTACCAGCCAGGTCCCCTCGGGGGCCGTGAGGATGCCGAAGCCCCTGCTCCAGCAGAAATGCCGCTGGCTCCTGCGTGCCGGGAGCCGGCCGAGGGCCAGGGTGCCCCGGAGGCAGGAGGGGAAAGGGTGAGAACAACTTTCCAGTGCTCCCTGGTAGGGGCTGACAGGCCGGATGATGCAACTCCGGGATGGTTGTGAGAAAAGTCTCCTTTTCCAAAGTCTCCTTCTGCCACCCCAGCCGCGCTTCGCTCCGGACGGAAGCTCCGCGCTGCCGCCGCAAGACCTCGTCTCTATCTATTCCATTGATTGCTTTTTTTTCCCCCCTGTTTTTCTTTCCCCGAAAGAAAGGCACGGGGAGAGCTGCTGGGGCAGTCGTGTGCCGGGAGGACTCTCCCTCGGAGGCAGGGTGCTGGGATCCCGGCCGAGGGGAGCGAGGGAGGGAGGCTCCGCCGGCGCTGCCCCGCTGCGGGAGCGGGCGGCCGGGGCCCCGCACCGAGACAAAGGAGCGGCCGAGGCCGGAGGGCGCACAAAGGACCCGGCGGAGCCCGGGGCCGCCCCGCGGGGGGATGCGGCCGCCGAGCCCCCCCCGGGCTCCCCGCCGGTCCCGCTCCCCCTGCCCGAGAAGGGGGATCGGGGCCGCGGCCCCTCCTCACACGCCCAACTTCCCGCAACTCCCCGCCGCGCCGGGAAAGGCCCGACCCCCGCCGCCATCCTCCCCCCACCCCGCCCCGGGGCTGCCGCTGCCCATCGCCCCGGTCCCGGCCCCCGACTGCGCTCCGGCCCCGTCGGTCCTGCTCCCGAACCCCGCCGCACCTACCGGCGGTGGCTCCGCGGAGCGAGCTCGCCCAGTCCTGCCGTGCGGGAGGAGGGACGGCAGCGGGTCCCCTGCTTTTCTTCACGGTGCTGTCATCCTCCCTCCCTCGTTCCCTCCCTCCCCTCTTCGCTCCCTCCTTCCTTCCTTCCTTCCTCCCTCCCGGTGCAGCGGCGGGGGGAGCCGTCCCGGCGCTCGGACGTGGGTCCCGGGGCGGAGCCGGGCAGGGTCCCCGGGCCAGCCCCCGCTGCCTCCCCGCTGTCCCCTCCCCGACACGCCACGCCGGGAAACAAGCCGGGAGTTGCCGGCCCCAGCCCCGGGATCGCTGGAAGGGGCCGCCTGGCAGCTGGGGTGGGGAAATAGGGGCCTGGAGCGCACAGACACCACGGGAAACTCAGGGCGAGACGCCTCCCGGGCACCACGGTGTGATCTGGGCTGCAGGCGCATGTCTAGCTCCCTGACCAAGCGGGATCACACTGGGGCGGTCAGGGCTTTATCCTGCAAACCTCCAAGGATGGAGCCAGTACAACCTCTCTCTGCCCGCTGTCGTCCTGGAGAAAATGTTTCTTCTTATATCCGCTTATATCTCGCCTGTCCCAGTTTTCACCATCCCACCATGTGAGGAACGTGGCTCCATCTCCATGACCACCTGGTGGGAAGGTTCCTCCTGCTTATCCCCGCGCAAAACTGGCTCCAGGGTCAGCAGCTTTCTCCCCAAACTCCACTTTCTCCCCGTACAGGAGCTTGGGGGAAGTTGTCCCCACTGTGGTGTGCTGTGCCAGTGAGCTCATGTCTGTGTGGTCCAGGAGGGCAGGGAGTGAGAGCATCCTACTGGAAACAGCTCAGGAGCTGGGGGACACTGGCTGTCACTGTCCCCACAGGGCAGGCTGAGGGTTTGGAGCATTAAATCGTACAGGAACGGCTGTTTTGGTTTAAATGCAGAAATTCATACGTACATACAGCTCCCTCAGAGCTCTGTAATGTTAGATACTGAGGAGCTGAAAGACATCTGGCTCTGCAGGCAGGGAGAGATCCAAAAAACTAGTCCCCATAAAAACTTTCAGCCTTCTTTCGCATTCCTGGCATAGTTTTTCTGCTATGCACGTGGCATAGGCAGAGAAATGCAGGTTTTCTTGGCACTGAAGTGCCAGGACCTGCATCGCTCCTCTGTGGCTTCCTATCAGCAGAGGTGATGGGGTCGGGTTTGCTCACAGAGTGCCAGTGGCTGGTGGCACAGCTGGCACGCAAACACCAAGGCGGGGAAGCCTGGGTGTGATGTTCGTGGTGTAGCCCCCATCCATCCATCTGTCCATCTCTTCATCTGTTTCTCCTGTTTTTATCGTGCACCCACAGCAGTAACTCCGTGATCCATCCGTAGGCAGGCAGGGTGACTCTGGTACCCTCCTGCCGTGGCTCCGGCTTCCACAGCGTCGCCGATGGAACCAGGGCGAAGGGCAGAGTCTGGGAAACTCTGCCTAAATGAGGCAAACCCGGGGCTTGCAGGATCAGGCCTGTGCGGGCTGTCAGGTTGATCATGTCAAAAAAGGAGCGGATAAGTCTGGCTGGCCGCACGCCCGCAGGAGTTTTGTGGGGTTTGGAAACGTGGCGAGGCGCTTTCAAGCTCCTCGCTTGTTATTTCAACTGAAACAGGGAACTCTGCCTCGGATTTTGCGGGCAGAGGAGATCTTGGTGAAAACAACCCTAATATGTAAATAATTTTGAGATGAAGGCAGAGAGAGGCTGGTGGGGAATAAGACACATTAGTGGGGTGTCACTGCTTTTGTAGGATGCTTTTGTGGTGGCCTCAGGGGGTGGCAGGAGCAGAGGAGGGATCTTCCCCCCCCAAAATGGGGCACAGCCTGGACTGAAGCCCACCCTCCTGAGTCCGGGATGTGCTCCCTGCCTGCCTCTGCGCACACACCCACACCCACACACGGGGCTTGGGGTGGAGATCACCTTCCTGCTTCATCAATAAGTAAAGCTGGCACAGGGAGAGAAACAAAGTGTCTTCTCCACCCCTCAAACTGCCGAGAGAGGCGACAGGAGAGGCAGGGAGTTGTGTTTCCTCCGCCCTTTGCTAGCTGCGGGATCACATTCCCTTTGTCCCCCATTCCTCTTCCCCAGGGATAACAGAGATCGTTCTCCTCGCTCCCTGTGTTGCACATGTGTGTACACACAGAGACACACACACATTCCATGCTGGAATAGGCAAAGGACCAGTCCCCAGAATGACATCAGGAGCAAGGAAAGCGGGACGTGTTCCTATAGCAACCAGGATGCTCTGGGGTTTCGGGGAATAGAGGCATCTGATGTTGATTTTCTGCCTTTGGTTCAAGCAGATGATGTGGTGGTGACCACACCGGCTTGAAAAAGCCTCCCCCGGTCTTTGCTCTGTTATCACCAGGGCAGTGTCAGCCTAGAAATCTTCCTGAGAAGATTGTCACCAAATTCTGTCCCCTGTTCTTCTTACACCTGAAGGTGGACAACTGAGGTCCTTGTTAATAGATCCCTTGGGGCAGATTAGAGTGAAAGGACACTGAATGACCAGTGTTTATATATATATATATATATATGTATATATATGTGTGTGTGTGTATGCCAGGTTTGTTTTGGAGCAATTTGGGTGCAATGGAAAGGAGGTGTGTACCTGTTTTGGTTATTATCCGTAGAAATATAGGCGTGTAAAACTGTAAAATTATCACTTAAGAAAATATATAAGGAAAAGAACGAATTAGAAAGAAAGGATAAGAGCAGACAGTGGAAAGATCTCGGCACCCCTGGATCCAGTGATTGTTGCAATTTAGATGTTGATTGGTCTGAGTCTTCATCCGTTGGGGGTGGGGGAAGCCCCCAAATAATAGAGTTCAGTGGGTTAATATACACTCAGGTTCATGTGGGAACGCCCAGGTACCTCCCCTGAGGGGGGAGTTTTACACTGCCATGTAACACTGTGGATCATGTGCAGTTCTCTAGTGGAAGCCCCAGGATTGAATCTGGGGGCACTTCTGTGGTCTTTGATGGTTTCTGACACCTAAGAGGTGACAGCTGCCTCTCGCGTCAGCGTGGGTTTGCCAGTGATGCCTTATCAGAAGGGTGTGAATGTCCCGGTGCCTCCCCCAGGGAGGAGTTTTACGCCTGAACCAGCTGAGTAAAGGAGGACACCGGCATGATAAAAAAAAACATTATCCCCCCCCTTGCAGGATCTGCTTCAACAATTTGGGGATAAGATAGAGGCAATCAGTTGTTTCTTGGGTGGGCAAATCTACTTAATCTGTAGGGGACAAAATTAACATTGTGGGGGTAAATACTGAGTTAGTGTATAGGGAAGGGAATGAACAATTTGAGGTAAAAATGAGGTAATCAGTTAGGTAGGACAGGTAGGTAAAATTTTTTGTTTAGGTAATCTGTAAATGGACATTGAATATCTTGGGGGTAAAACCTGAGATTATCTGTAGGGGACAGAACGAAAATTTGCAATAATCTAGAGGTAATCAGTGGGGTTTTTTTGGGTGGTAAAATGTAGGCAATCTAAAAAATGACTACATTTGGGGGGTAAATCTTGAGTCCATGAACCTTTTACCTTTTACCATTTTAAGGTAAACTGTGGTAATATCTTGCAGACAGGTAGGGGAAATTTGGGGGATAAAACTTGATGTAATCAATAGAGGTTAATAAATATTTTTGATGGAAAATATGAGGTAATATGTAAGGGAGAGAATAACTATTTTGGGGATAAGATAGAGATATTCGTTTGGTATTAACCTATAGGGGACAGATTAATCTGCATTAATCTGCAGAGGCCAAAATGAACTTTTTCGGGGTAAAATTTGAGGTGATCTGTAGGGGACTAAATCTACATCACAGATTTATTGCACAATATCGTCTTTTTAGTTTTAGAAACATTTAACTCAGAGAGCAGCAGGGCTGATCCATGTCCCAAACCACTTCCGTCCCTTTTAAGCGCTGGCAGCTCCATCTGCTGGGAGCAGAAAGAAGGGAACGATGGAAAACAAATGCAGGGAGACATCACAGAATCATCATGGAATTCCAGACTGGTTTAGATTGGAAAAGATCTTCAGGATCATCTCGCTTCACCTGCCCTGCCATGAGCCCTGACTCACAGAAGCAGATGATTCTTGACTGGATTAGGGCACAGAATCAGCCCAGGCTGCAGAGAACAGCACGTGATGAGCCAGCCAGGCTGTGGGAGCGAGAGCACAGCAGCTTCAAACTGACAGAGAGCAGATTTGGATGAGATATTGGGAAGAAATATTGGGTAGGGAGGGAGGCCCTGGCACAGGTTGCCCAGAGAAGATGTGGCTGCCCCATCCCTGGAAATGTCCAAGGCCAGGTTGGATGGGGCGTGGAGCAAGCTGGGGTAGGGGAAGGTGTCCCTGTCCGTGGCAGGGGCTGGAACAATGTGATCCTAAAGTCCCTTCCACCCCAAACCAGTCTGGAATTCCATGATGATTCTGTGATGTCTCCCTGCATTTGTTTTCCATCGTTTCTTTCTTTCTGCTCCCAGCAGATGGAGCTGCCAGTGCTTAAAAGGGACGGAAGTGGTTTGGGACATGGATCAGCCCTGCTGCTCTGAGCTAAACGTTTCTAAAACTAAAAGGATCATGCTGTGCAATAATCTGTGATGTAGATTTAGTCCCCTACAGATCACCTCAAATTTTACCCCGAAAAAGTTCATTTTGTCCTCTACAGATTAGCACAGATATTACAGCCAAAATAACCCTCTGATTACCTCTATCTTATCCACACAACGTTCATTCTCTCCCCTGCAGATTACCTCAGATTTTCCCCGACTCTGAGAGCAGGAAAGCCCAAAGGATCCTATTTATTGGCGGAAGAAACTTTACAATTCCTCTTTATTTTTTTTTTTTTCCTTTTGCTGAAGGAAATTCCCCGTGGATCACAATTACTAATGGTTTCCCATTGATCTCAGTGCCAGGGTGCGGGTGTATCACCCTGGAGTGGGTGGGGGTGTGCACAACCAGCCCAGGGTCCCCAGTTTTCCTGCTGAGTGCCTGTCCATGACCCGTTCCTGGCCTTCCCAAGGAAAGCACTCCCAGGTGCTTTCATGGGAGCTCTAAGGACTCCCTGGCTCCGGGCTGATATGGGCAAGGCAGTGGTGGGAAAATCCTTGTTACCTTTTTGCTTCCATTTTCAGTCACTTATCCACTTATTGGAACTCGGGAGGATTTTTTCTTTGTTTGTTTGTTTTTTGGGGTTGGTTTGGGGTTTGTTTCTTTTTTTTTTTTTTTTTGTTGGGTTGGCTTTGTTTTGGTTTGGGGGTTTTTATTTGTTTCTGTTGTTTGTGCTTTTAATGATCCTGTGAAAAAAATAATCACTTCTATTCCCTCCTATTGGGAAACCTCTCCCCGTGTGACCATCAGCGAGGCGTTCCACCCTCTCTGCCGCTGATGGGTCTGGTACCAAAGGCTGTAAAAGAGGCAGACTTTGAAATTCAGTGTTTTGAGCCCCGTTTTCGGAGCGCCAGGATGCTGCTGTTCCCCTCCCCGCGCTCCCGGTGCCGCCTGGCGGCCGCTCGCTGCCCCCTCACCTCTTTGCAAACTGGTCCCAGTTTCGTAGCTGCAGCCCTTGCTGGGAGCGGCTGCTGCCTTTGGTTTGGGGGGTTCCTCTCCCAGGGAGCCGAGCTCCCCTCGTGCGGGTTGGAGAGGGGAAGCCAGACCCTACATCTGCTTTTTTTTCTGCTTCTCCTTCCGCCTCTCTTTTTCGGGTGAACCCGAAAAAAGCTCCTGCCTGCTCCCCTGCCCAACCTTTGTCTCCCCCCGCAGTGTCTGTTCCTCTCTCAGCATCTCTGCTGAGCGCTGCCGGGGGTGTTCCAGACCTGACTCCACGATGCACAGCCCTGGTACATCAGCTTTTGAGGGGAAGGTGTTGCCATGGAAGAAGAAAAAGCAAACTGCCCACGAAGAGGGCAGGAAGCCCAGAAAGTGGTCCTGGTGACAGCACCCAGGGGCTGGGGGAGGTGAGAGCCAGCAAACAGCATGGAAAGGGCTGCCCATACACCAGCAGCATTTGCCATCCTCTGCTCAGCACCCGAGGAAGGAGTCACTGCTCTCCATAGAGAACTGATACTTGGCCAGTTTTATCCAGTGTCTGGGGCGACAGCTGCCGTCTTGTGTTTGCTGTCCCACCCCAGCAAATCCCACGCTTTGAGCTCCCCTGAGAGGTTTTCAGCGGCCCTTCCCTCCCCCTTCCCAGCACGTATACTCAAAACGAGAGGTCGTAATCAGGGTGGGAGCTTGGTGGGATACTCGGTGCTTTTGCCTGAGCTGCCTCCTGCAGACAACCCCCGCAACATGTGCAGGATTTTCGAGCGACCCCCGCTCCACGCTTTCCGTTCCTTTTTCAATTCCGCTTCTCTAAGACTGCTGAGGGCGAAATGAAGAAGTTGGTTTATTTCCAATCACAGCAAACGCTTTCCGAACCTGCAGCGCAGAAGACTCGCTTTGACGTGATGGGAGCGATGAGCTTCTGTCGAGAAGAGAGGCTGGCAAGCCCTGATGTAGTGACACCAGCAGAAAAGGCCTCTGATGTCCCCCTTCCCAGCAAGGCCAGTCTGCTGCTCTCCCAGGTGAGCGGGAAGCCTTGTGCTTCCTGGGTCGGCTTTTGAAGCCTCTGTCACAGAATAAAAAGGCGAGTGGGAAGAGAGGGTGAGGGGGATCACACACAGGCTGCAAGTGTGTTTGTAACAGTGTCATTGGCTTTGGAGCAGTACTGCAGTGAAAAAAATGCCATCAGGGGCCTGTCAGCATCTTAGTAAGGTCAGCAGCATCCCCAGCTGGGTAAATCCATGTCTCCCTGCTTTCTTCCAAACATGGAAAATTCCTCATCTGAGCACCCCGCTCTCCCAACACACCATTCGAGGAAGGGAACTCCATTCAGGATCAACCAAGTAAACCTCTCTTTGACCAGCCAGCACATGAAGACAAAACCCCAGCAAAAAGGAGCCAATTTTGCTAAATGGCACCAGTGACCCACTCTGAGCCTCAGTGGGAGAGGAAATAATCTGCAAAATTATGACTTGTCCCACTCTCTCCCCTCCAAATAGAAGGAAGTGAGAACCACCTCTTGGAGGGAAGTTCTTAGCCACCCAGAAACCCCCAGGGGTGACTCGTGTTTTTGGGTGCTCAGTGCGTGCTGAACTGTTCAGCCACAGTGCCCACTGGGTTTTACTCGTGAAGTGCCACCTGGGGCCACAGGCACACACCCAAGTGTGGTCCCTGCTGCAGGGTATCCCCTTCTGCTTCTCGCCCACAACATCATGAGATGGTCTTAAGAGCATGAAAGTAAATTCTGGCAACAGTGACTTATTAATATTTTGGCCAAACCCTCGGTGTCAGGGTGTTTGCAAGACGGTGCGGTTTTATCAAAGTGTTCCCAAATGTTGATGAAACCTTTAAGAAGCCTTAGGTTGGAAGGGGGTCCTCATGCTGAATGCTCTCATCCGTGAGATTTATTGACAAAGCCTATTTACCTGCCCTAATGTGTTATTTGTATCTCTTCTTTTCAGTGGCCCTGCCATTTCGTGGCTTGCCTAAACCCGCCTGGGGCAGGGAGGAGAAGAAACCTGATTTGGCACCGTCCAGAGAGACACACCTTCATCCTATCCTGAAACCACCTCTCAGGGCTGAGATTCCCCAGCCACTGCCCAAAGGATCCGCTCTTGCATGTCGCTGCTGCTAGTTTGCTTGACTACCAGGTTGGGGTTCTTTTTTTTTTGGGGGGGGGGGGTGTTTTAATTCTCCCTGTGGCTCAGCCCCTGTTTACACAAGAGCAGGCTATGGATTCTAGTAATCATGCTGTAGCCCTGAGGGTCTGCTTACAAAGGGAAGGTAGCATCTGGCTTGGTGATAACCAAATCCTTGCTCCTTTACACACGACAAGGGCACTAGGGCCTTTGAAGACTTGCTCATAACAAAGAAGGGCCTTTCCAGTGAAGAGTCTGAAACAAAAGCACCAGTGTAGATAAAGAGCAGAGAACCAGTATTTGCCCAGAAGCCTGGGGACTTCACTGGGATGTCCACAGGGTCAGCCAAGGCCCGCAGCTGGACCGCTGGAAGATCCACCTCTAGGAAATGGCACTGCTGCATCCTGGCAGGCTGTAGGGATGAGATATGCTTCTACACCTCGGCTGCTCTGGTCATGGGGGGTCTCACTGGATGGGTGTGTTGTGGAATGGGAGATGGTGTGTGACACAGGGCAGGACCCTCCTGATATAAAACCCAGGGAGAGAGGAGGACCAAGGCCAGCAAGGAGATCTCCTGGTTTGTGGGAGGAACTCTACTGCCAGCAGGGAGACTGACAGGGGAACAGCTGTTCAGAGCAAGCTGGCGAAACACTTTTACTAGAAATCACTATAAATTCCTCATATATTCTTATGACCCCCAGGCAGCAACAGGAGAACCAAATAAGAGCAAAACCTGTTTGCTTTCTAAGCTTTCTGGTGAAATAGGAGCAGCTCAAACCTGATAATCCTCATTTTTATGGGGAAAAAAACCCAATCAGTTTTCAAATCTCTCAGGGTTAATTAACTCTCATTTGCAGGTCTGTTAGCAAGGACAGAACACGGCTCTGAACCTTGTCCCACTAAAGGAGCACAGAGAGAGATCAGCTGCAGCTGAACACGGCAATTACAACCAGAGGGGAAGCAGCTCTTGAATAAGTGTTAAAGGGCAGCTGCACTGTGGCCTAGTGGAGGGAGCTGGGGAGGGTGTCTGAGGTGCTCTAGGTCAGTTTTTCTCCCTGGTCTTCCATGAGTGGTGGATGTGACCCCATGTGTTAGGCCGGCAATGTTGTTTGCTGCTCTTTACAGAGTAGTTTTTTGCTTTTCCTTTCCATTTCTTGTCCGTGGGCTCAGCCAGGCTTTTGTTCTGCAGCTGGCTGGGCTTCAGTGCCCAGGGTTGGGAGGTAACTCCTACGCCTCTCTGCCCTTCCCTGGGGAAGGATAAGAGAGGTTTTGTTTCTCCTCTGATGTCCGCCATGGCAAACAAAGCTCAGCAAAATGGTGAGTTTTGCTGCAGCTATTTCTTGGCTGTAGCTGAGTTGGTGTGGGTACACAAAGCTGACTTTCTCGGGGCTGAGATTTACAAATGGAGGGTTAAAATAACCTTTTATTGAACCAGGGTTTTTTTACAGGAAGAGACGAAGAGCAAGTGTCAAAGACATACATTAGGTGATAATCATGGAAACTGTGATTGCCATGGAAAATACAGCCATGCTGTATGCTGGCAATATTTCATTAGTCCCAGCACTGCCCATGGAGTCCATAAAGCATTTGTTTTGCCCTGTGTTTGCTGTTTTACAGAGATGCTCCAATGTCTCCTCAGCTGCTGCTGGGTGAACTGTGGGTTGGAAACAGAAGGAGATGATGCCAGCAGGGAAAGGTGTTGCTGAATCCTCTTGTGAAATCCGAAGGAGTTGGAGCTGTAGCTGTTTGCCCCCCTCCTGCTGTGCTCCAGGTGTGGGTTTTTTGATTATTTTTCCTGATGTGAAACATGCTGCTTCTCTGTGAAACTGGAAGGTGAAGAAACACTAGAAGAGGCTCAGGAAGTCTGAGAAGGGATGCCTCTCAGACTCAGCGTGAGCAAGGGATCAACACTGCGCTGGACAACTTGCTCCCTACCATTTAAACCCCCAGCTTAGCTGGGACAATGGAAGAGGGAGATTGAGTCTCTGACTGTATTTTTAGCCTTTTGTAGGAGGGCAGCTATTCAGATGCCCATGACTGTGGGTGTGGGTTGTGTGCTACTGGTAAAATGATGAAAGACCTTGTGGTGGAAGTCACAATAGCTGAACTCGCCACTTCCCCCCTCCGTGTGGCCTTGTGACTTTGATAAATCCCAACTCGTGCCAATTTTGGCCAGGGTTAGCTGCTATTGGAAGCTTCTTTGAAATCCACAGCCTGGCTTAAATGTCCTGGGCTGTGAGTGCCCAGCTGAGGCGGGATCACGTGTGAGGAGGTGCTGCCTGATGCCTCCAGAGTTTGTGAAATCCTGAAAAAATGATTGTAAAATTTGCAACAGCTCAGAAGCTCCAGCGAGCAAGAAAGCTGCAATCACTGTGTGAACCCTGCCTGACTTCTGGGCCTGTTTATTACAATATTGGACTATATGTGCTCCCTGATCTATTCCCTCTCTCTTCCCTATGCAGCAGCTATTTGCTCACTCAAATTTTTTGAGGACAGCTTACTCGGGCTTTTATTTCCAGTCCAAACTCTTTCGCACCTTCTTCCCCAAACAATATTCCCTTCAATGCCTTCACTTTGGATAATGAGGGAAGAGAAACCACATGTTTCAACAGCCTAGGAAATTGTGTGAAGAAGGTCTGGTGGGTGGGTGTTTTCTCAGCCTGGTTCCTTACAGGAGCCCTTGTAGCTGTTCCCTGCCAACTCTTATTTTTCCTGCTAAGTCTGTAATACTTTGTGCTTTTCCTCAAAGCCGCAGCTCCCGGAGTCCCGTGATTATCTAATCGCTTCTGTGTGAGCTGAAATGAGTCACAGCAGATGGAAAAGACTGGATGGCAACACACTCTGCTGCTGAAAAAGCCCTTAGAGACTTCCAAGCGTAATCCCTGAAAACAGAGAGCAAGTAAAAAGGAGCTGAGCCCTGTATTTTGCAAAGGCATTTTGGTTTCGGCGGGAAAGTTTTGCCCCTTTCCCGGCAGGCAATGCTGGAAGGTGGTGCTTGGAGCTGCCAGTCTCGAGCTGAGAGCTGAGACCAGAGGCAATGGACAGGCACAGGAGGAGGAGGAGGAGGAAGATGAGGTTATTTTCCACTCCCCACCAAAAACTACAGTGAAAGAGATCCTACATATATGGGGTCCACCCCCCCCGCCATGCACTTGCCATCCCCATCTGTGTTCAGGGCACGGCCTGGCCACACTGTTTGGTATTTGCTTTGGCAAATGCCCACACTGCTTGTCACCTTGGGTAGAGGTGAAGCCCTAAACACACCTTCTGGAAAGTGGCTCTTCTAGGGGATAGATGAGCTGCAAAGATTTGGGAACCAAAAATGTCCTAAAATCCTCTTCTCTTGGACCAAGTTTATTTTAATTTTTTTTTTTAATTATTATTTCCGAAGTATATTTTAAAATCCATTACTAATTTTCCTTTATCTTCTTCCTGGATAACCTAGATGTATGTTTCTTTTTTTTTTGGGGGGGTGGATGGTAAGATAAAGTAAGATTTATAGGAAAACATTATTCTATATTTATAAACACAAAGCAGTTTCTCCTTCAAAGAGTGTTGCAGAGGTTTGTCTGACTGCTTTCCTACTGCTTACAGCCCTGAAAAGATGACACAATGGGAGCAGGAGTGGGATTCTGCATCTTTGGGCACATCCTTTAAAGCACTGATGAGGTGGTGCTGCGCTGTTGATTCCCCTCTATTTAGAGGAATCATCTGCTTTTCTGTTGTTTAGGTCTTGCTAGCACTGGCCAGAAATCCTGGCTCATGAGGGCAAAGCATTTATGGGTGCTGACTCTCCTTATGTTGATCTACTTGGTTTGAAGTAACAGTTGCCTTGGGATATGGTTTGCCTTGGAATAGGACTCTAATCCCAGTAAATGCTGAAGAAACCTTGAAACAAAATGCAGCTTGTAACTAAAATGTAAAACTTGTGACAGCTGACAAAGGAAATACTGAAATGAGAATTAGCTGCAGTGATTGGAGGCTTTATCTTATGCTTTGCTTGGAAAATCCAGTGCACTTGATGTGACCCCTTTGGATAATTAAGTTGTGGCTGAGCCGAACGTGGGAAGGAGAGCGGCCTGTGACCATGCCAGTGTTAATTGAGAGCTTGCTGTAGTAGGGCTGCCAAAAGGGGAGGGTCCTCAGTGCTTTCACCCCATGCTGCCATAAGCATTCAGACAGAGAACTGGATCCAGGCAGAAAACTGACCTGGGAGTGGAATGGATCACTCCTAAAGCCGGATCAGTCGCTGGGCTGGGCAGTGTGGGGCTGTTTGTGCTGATCTGAGGGGCTGAGAGGCTGAAGCAATGTAGAGTCATAGAAACACAGGATGGTTTGAATTGGAAGGGACATTTAGGATCACCTTGTTCCAGCCCCTGCCACGGGCAGGGACACCTTCCTCTATTCCAGGTTGCTCCAAGCCCTGTCCAACCTGGCCTTGGATACTTCAAGGGATGGGGCAGCCACATCTTCTCTGGGCAACCTGTGCCAGGGCCTTACCACCCTCACAGGGAAGAATTCCTTCCCAATATCTCATCCAAACCTGCTCTCTGTCAGTTTGAAACTGCTGTGCTCTCACTCCCACAGCCTGGCTGGCTCATCATGTGCTGTTCTCTGCAGCCTGGGCTGATTCTGTGCCCTAATCCAGTCAAGAATCATCTGCTTCTGTGGGTCAGGGCTCTCTTGCTGTGTGCCAGGAGGAGGGGGACATGTCCCACCTGCCATGTTGCCCAGCTGCAGCTCTGCCCTTGGATGCAGTCCGTGCAGCATTGTCTTCTCATCTGGAAAATGCTCTGCTGCTTTCTGCTCTGGGAAGTATGTCAGAGCAGGAGCTGTGTCCCTGCAGCCTGTTATGGTGAGGAAGGGGCTGTGTGGTGGGGTGTCTGTCTCCACTCCAGTGAGACCTGCAAGGGAAATCGTTTGCTGAATCACAGGGAGGCTGTTCCTGCTTGGGCTGGAATAAACTTCAAACGAGTGGCTCCTCACGATGCTGCCAGGCTGTAATTTGTGGCTGGCTTTGCTGCAGTCTGAGTGGAAATGCAAAATAGTCTAAAATCCAGGCTGCTGTAGAAAATGCCTCTTTTTATTGCTTTCACTTGTTTTGTTGGGGTGTTTGTTTGTTTGTTTGTTTGATTGTTCTTTGCAATGAGCACTTCTCCTGCAGAGATGGCTGCAGCTGCAAAACCAGAGCCTGCAGGGGCCTCTGGCTGGCCTCCAAGGATTGCCAAAGAGGGATTCCTCACGTGCCCCACTTATGCAAAGCGCAGAATTGGGTGCCAGGAGGACGAGGTGATGTGGAAGGAATTCGTGTGCTGTAGGCATGACAAAACTGAGCATCAAACCCGGCTTTCTGGAGCCAGCTGGGCTCTGGTGCCAGCCCGGTCCAACTGGTTGGTAGGGGAGGCAGCGCTCCTGGACGCCAGCCCCTGGAAAATGAGTCACGCATTTTGCTGCAGGAAAGTCCCTCACTTGGCTGCAGCTTTCTGGGCTCTTCCTACTCACTTTTTCTATGCAGAGCATGCTCCTCCCAGAAAATGGGGCTAAACGTCAAGTCTAGGCTGGGAAGGTCCCCTTCTCTCCCAGCCACGGCCAAGTGATTCAGCTGTACATCACTACTGACAAGCCGTTCCAGAGAACCCTCATCTGACACCTTATCTGGGAGGTTTATCTTCAGGAAAAAACCCCAAGTCTGAGCAGAAGCCCAGCAAAAGCAGGAGGTGGCAGGCAGACAGCTGCAGTTCACACCCTCAGTGCAAGGTCTCAGCTCATGTCCGTGAGCTGGACCTGAACGCAACAGGCTGAGAGACCCTTTGGAGTTTCCCGCTCTTCCAAACAGTCTTGTTGTCCATGGCAGTCAGCCTGTGCTTGAACTCTTGATGCCGTTTTATTTTTTTTTTTTTTTAAATCCCATTTTTTAAGTGGGAAAACTAGCAGGCGGTGTGGCTAAACCAGGGAAGCTTGTCATGGCGACAATTAATCATTGTCAAATATTACACGCTGCGTACTTGAGAGGAAAAAGAAGGTCTCAAATCAGTAGGAATTGGCAAAGCTCCAAGAAAACCTGGGCTAGCCTGAAATGATATCAGATTGGGGGTAGCACCTGCTAGCTTGAAGCTAGTCCTTCCTTACCCCTGTCCTTCAGTTCCCAGAGGAAAAACACCCTGCCTGCTTGAAATAGCTGTCCTGTTCCAGACAGTCTTACTTAACCTCCCTTTTAGGTATTCTTCACAAAGCTGTTTTTGTGTGTGTGTGTGTGTGTTTCCAGGCTAGTGGCTGACTGCTGGCTGGTTAGAAAGCCAGGGTGCCTCGTCAACATTTTGTGTGCTCTCCTGAGATAAGAGCAGCACACTGAGCCCTGCCCAGGCAAGGTGGCTTTAGCGCCAGAGTAAAGGTTGCTTGTTTAGTCTGGCCAAAATTGCTGTTGGGGGTGGCGTTCTGCCTTGTTGGTTCAGTCTGAGTGCATCTGACTCCAGTTTGGGAATTACCTAAGAGCCTGGCTCCAGATGGTGGTGATAGCCGAGTCTCTGAAGGCTCCAGACGAAGCTGTGCTGATCTGCAAAGGGGCAAAGGCCCTGTGTGTGCATCAAGCTCTCCTGCTGTGATTTGTGAAGAAGAGCGTGATAACAGCAGCTTCTTAGTTTGGCTTTTAAAAGTTCTTTATAAGAGAAGGAGAAATGTGCATTACCCTATTTAGTATAGCCTGGTAAAGTGAAACAGAACAGATCCGCTTCCTCCTAACCTTTACACTGCAAGTAAACCTTAATTGCTATCAAGAAGTCTGGTTCTTGGAAAACGAACACACAGTTAGGGACCTAACAAGGTAATACCGTGTCTGCCCTTAGATCAAGGGCAATACTTTGGAGATCCCCACGAAATGGGCAGGATAAGTCTGGCAGATGGCGAGCACTTGGGGTGTGATGAGTCTGTGTGTGTTGTGGTGATGCTGCTGCAGGGGATACCCAAGTGGAGCTCTCCAGGATGTGAGCAGCATTATCAAGGACCCTTCCTGCAGCTACAGCAAGCCTTGAGTGTGGGTTTAGAAGAGGAGGGGAGCTGGTCTGGCAGCTCTGCACAGTCCTGGGGAGCCCACGAGGGACCAGCTCAGGCCCTTAGCCAAGCTGGTTTGGTTTGTTGATCCAGTCAGGAAAACGCTGCATTACTTTTTTTTTTTTTTTTTTTTTCTGGGTTAGTTTGTTGCTCCTCTTGCTGAATCAGGGCAAGGCGCATCAGTGCAAGGGAGATAGCAAGTCAGTTCAGTCTGTTGTTCTTAACTGTATTTTTAATTGCTGTTGGTTTGGACCGCAGCGATACCTGGCTGCCCTGGGAGCACGGGGCAAGGAAAAAGCAGCACCCTCCTTGCCTCCCAAGCCCAGGCAGCGAGGTGGGAAGCCTGTAAGTGGGAAGCACTGCTGGAGCACATGTCCAACAATGTCCATCCAGTGTGATGTGTGCTTGTGTAGAGACTTTGGTTGGTACCCGAAGAGAGCCACGGGGAAGCCAGAGACACTCTTTGTTAGGAACTGTAGTTATAGGATGAGGAGTAGCGGCTACGGATTGAAACAGGAGAAATTTAGGGTGGGTATTGGGAAGAAATTCTTTGCTGTGAGGCTGGTTCGACACTGGCACAGGTTGCCCAGGGGAGGCTGTGGATGCCCCGACCCTGGCACCACTCAAAGCCAGGCTGGGTAATGCTTTGAGCCACCTGGTCTAGTGGGAGGCATTCCTGCCCGTGGCACGGCGGGGGGGGGGGGGGGGGGGGGGGGGGGGGGGGGGGGGGGGGGTGGTGTTGGAGTGAGATGAACTTTCAGGTCCATTCCAACTCTTAAACACTCTGATCCCATGTTGGCGCGCGCCTCCATCAGACCCCGCCTGCCCGCCCGGTCTGCCTGTGGGGGGCTCTTACTGCCTGCGGAGGCCAAAGGCGCCTTTTTTTTGGCTGTGAGGTGTTTTTGTTTGTTTGTTTGTGTTTGTTTGTTTGTTCGTTTGTTTACAAGGCGGCGGGGGCTCCGATCAGCCGCGTCTACAGCACTCCCCTCCGGCCCTCCCGGCCGCCATTTCGCGCCCCTCACAAACCACCCCCCCCTTCGCCGCCATTGCCCAGGGGGCGGGGCTCCGCGCGCGCGTGCGTGTCCCCCTCCCCGCCCCTATATAAGGGCGGCGGCGGGCGGTGCCGGTGGCGCCGCATTGCAGACGGGCACGGAGCGGGATCATGGCGCGGCCGCTGCTCCCTGCGCTCCTCAGCCTCCTCGGGCTCCTCGCCGCCGGTGAGCCCTGCCTCCCCCCCCCCCCCCCCGGGCCCCTTCTTTACCGCGCCCAGGGGGAGCTGCCCTCAGCGCCCGGGGTGGCGGGGTGCAGTGGTGGTGGTGGGGAGGAAGAGGGAGGCCGGCCGGTCCTAACGCTGTTTGTGTTCCCACAGCAGGACCGCATCCCAAGGAGAGGAGGAGGCGGCGATTGGGGTGGTTAAGAGGGGGCCGTCGGGGTGGTTGTGATGGAAGGGCCGCGTTTGGGGCGGTGGCGGGGGAATCGCCCAAAAATAGCGCCAGGGAGAAGAGGGGTGGGGGTGGGGGGTGATCCCGGTGAGGAACCGGCCTTTCCCGGTACTGGCATGGAAATGACTTCCTGATCCTCTGCATCCACATCCGACACTGAGCGGGCATCTCAGGCACCGCATGGGCGGGCGCAGTTGGTGGGGACTGCTTTCTCTGTTTATCTCCGTCGTTTCGGGGAGAGAGATGGCTGCTAATCCTCTTGCAGATGGCGAGAGGTGGCCTTTGCTGTTGTGTGCTTTCACTGCTCCACATGGAAAATTCCACTCGTTTTGCTGCTCGCTGCCTCCTTACCTGTTGTTGCCGCGGGGGAAGTGCTGGGGAGGGGGGGGGGCAAGAGCTGATATTCCCTTTCCCTTTAGCACTAGGACTGGAGGTTAGAACAAGCGTTTTGTACATCGCAGAGGCTTGACAGAAGCGATTCGGAGTCTGACAGGAGTGGTAATAACACCTTCGGGTTGTGGCATGGAATAGCTAGAACTTCCAAAATCGGAGGACTCATACGGTGATGTGCACAATTACTCGGGGAATTTTATTCTAATTAGGATTACTGTAATCCCGGAGCTCACCTGCTTACAGGTTTAACCTGGCAGCATTTCACAAGTCAACTGGGAAAAAAAAAAAAAAAAAAAGCCTGATCAGGTGCTTAAAGGCTAGAGGAATAACCAACTGGTAGAGTATAGCAGATTATGCCTATGAAATCTTTCATGATTGTACGTTAGACTTGTGCTTTATTGTAGTTTTAATATCGTAGAATGGCCTGGGTTGGAAGGGACCTTAAAGGTCATCTATTTCCAACCCCCCTGCTGTGGACAGGGACACCTTCCCCTAGATAGACTGATAATATTTAATATGCTAATATGTGGACAGAGTAATGGAGAACCTCAGACTTTTCAGGCTGGAAGCAAGAAAGCAAATATCAGCTTTCATTCTGCGTATTTATCTGCTTTAATAGCGTCTTTTGAGTCTGCTCTGTGCTGAGTTAGCTGCCACCAGTTACCACTCCTACTGGGACCGTTTCCAAATCGCTAAAATCATTGCAGCTTCTTGTGCTTTAAAAGTGAAAAGGGTTCACCTTGAAGTATCCACCAGCTTTCCCACCGGTGTATTTAGGGAAATTGTAATGAGAAACCAGTTCAGCGATGAGACTTCATTTGGCCTACCTGTTAAAGGCATGGTATGCAACTGAGTGTGGCAGGAGACTGGTCAGGCCTGTTTTTCTTTAGGAAGTCCCTGTTTTAACTCAAATAAACACCTGTCTTTTCTCCACCAGGGTTCTGTTATGAGTACTAATTGGCTCTGTTATCGTGCAGATTTCTCTGAAGATTTTGCTGTGACAACCTGAAACACCGTTTTCGTCTGCTAAGCTCGTTAATTATCTGTGTAAAAAAAAATTTAGCCACCCTTGGCGTATCTTAATGGAGTCACTTGGCTGGCTTACAGGCCGTGAGGGTTTTTGGTTGACCTACTTACAGGGCTGCTGTGCATCTTCCCTTTGAGGGATGCACAGAGGAATTAAAGCAGGGTGCACAGGTCCTGGCATCTCTGGACCACTGATGCACACTCTGATTATTGCTTGTCTTTGAGGCCAGGAAAGGAGGGAAAGCTGGGCGTGCTGTTAACACAGAAGTCAGTTTCTCTTTAGCTGAATTTTTTTCCCACCCTCCTTCATGCTAAAGTAAAAGTTAAGCTGGAGGGGGCGAGTACAAACTTTGAGGATGTGATTATTTTACTCCTCTCCCCAAAACAGTAGACTTACTTAAACCTTGGAAGGAAGGAAGATTCAAGTTAATGTGTAATTCCTCCAGCAAATGCTGGTCAGAACATCTGGTGACAGGAAATTTGAAGGCTGAGTTAGGCTGGCTTGAATTTTCTGGAGGATGTGGATAAAGCAGATAATGGGACTGTGCTCTATGGTTTGCAGGCTTGTTCTGGTTGTGAGTGTGGTTCCTAAGAGAAAATGCCAGGCTGTTGCAGCCCACTGCTGTAGGGTAGATTAGGGACTGTCCCTGTGCTGGCACCGCTGAGGGACCCCGAGGGCTGTGCCCGGTTCTGGGCCCTCAACAGGAGGGACCCGGAGGGGCTGGAGCGTGTGCAGGGAAGGGAAGAGAGCTGGGGAAGGGGCTGGAGCAGCAGGAGAGGCTGAGGGAGCTGGGGGAGGCTCAGCCTGGAGAAAAGGAGGCTCAGGGGGGACCTTCTGGCTCTGTCAGGAGTGGGGAGCTGGGGAGGGGTCAGGCTCTGCTCCCAAGGAACAAGGGACAGGACAAGGGGCAACGGCCTCAAGCTGTGCCAGGAGAGGGTCAGGTTGGACATCAGGAGGAATTTTTTCCTGGAAAGGATGGTCAGACATTGGCAGGGGCTGCTCAGGGGTCCCCACCCCCGGAGGTGTCCAAGGAACGACTCAGTGCTCTGGGCTGGGTGACAAAGTGGGGATCGGCCACAGGATGGGCTCTACCTTGGAGGGCGTTCCCAACCTAAGCGATTCTGTGATTATATACAAATGGGGTCCTTGTTCGTTGGAGGAATAACGGGGTCCGAGGCACCTCGCTGCCGTCACAGCTCAGCGGCGCTTTGATAGCGCACCAGTCACATGCCCCGTGTAAACCTGCCCTTGCACAATCCCTCCCCCTGTGCGCCGGGGAGGTTTATAAATAGAAAAGAGCGGTTCTTGGTTGTGTCTGGAGGAGCTGAGCGGGCCGTTCTTCCTGCTCAGTCACGCCTGGCGAATGCGCCACCGCCTCCGCAGAGCCGCCAGAGCCCAGTGCGGGCTTTTTGCGCTCGCGTTGTGCTGTTCCACGCACCACGGAGGGGTGTTCTGGCCCGGAGGATGGAGAGGGGTGGAGCAAGAGAAGGGGGGGAGCTTGTCAGCAAAACTCATTGTGTGTCACCTGATGCGGCTGAGGCTCACCGGGAGGCTGGGCTGTGCTATTTCGGGAAAGGTTTTTTTTCTGGTAGAAAATGCAGGAAGGTTTTTGTTTTCTACCAGTTACTGCTGCTTGCCCCTGGATTTTTGTTCCAGTATCACACATAGATATGACTCTTCAAAGTAGATTAGGGCAACGCCTTAGAACTGTATGACAGAAAAAGGGATTGTTCATTTTATCTTTAGTCTTCACTCTTTCACTTTCCGTTTTGATTTTTTTCCTTACGTAGCAGCTTTTTTTTTTTTTTTTTTCAATTAATTTGCTGCTATTAAGATATCAGAGTGCCTGCTGCAATTTAAAAGGGCTGCCTCTGTGGTCTTTGAAGCGTGAGTGTGTATTTTAGGGCAGTGCTTTTCTGTGTTTGGTCATGGGGCAGTGTTTGGTTTCAGATGTCAGATAGCAGATTTCCCCACTCTTTGTGGTGTGGATTTGTCTGCCTGGTGAAAGAGGGATGTTAAGTACAGGAATTCTGCAGAGGCTCACATGAAATCTGTCCTGTCCTTCCCCCCATAAAAAACCCCCAACCTCTTAAGGGGAATATCTTAATGTATTGTATAGGCCCACTTGCTCCTGCTGAGTGACTTCCAGATGCCCTTGAACATCCAGTCATCTCTTGTAGATTCTGTCATAAAAAAATAAATCTCAGGCAGAGGCCAAGGCCTGCTTGGCAGCGACCTCAGACCTATCTGGAAATTATTCCCTTGCAACCTTGGAAGTAACTGGGACAATTTACTGGGACAGTAGAGGTGATTTTACTGTCTCAGCTCATACAGTTCTCTGCTCTCTTTAACTTTATTGTGATTTCTTGTACGTGCACAAGCTGCTCCTCTTGCCACGCTTGTCTGCTGGTGAGGGAAGCAAGGGAGCACCTGAGGCAGAGGCATGTGCCAAAATGGGAACCTCGTTCCCCACTTTAGGGAAGAGCCTGGTTGTGGTTGTTAACTCAAAACTCATTTCTTGTGAATCACACTGGCTAGAAATGTGTCATGCTTGGTTTTTCATCAGGAGATGTTGAACACAAAGTCTGTGATTTTTTAACTGGAATGCTAATAACAGCCCGCCAGATTTCATCTAATTTTCTTGCAAATTGCCTGTAATCTCTCAAATATTGTGGTCACTTTACTGCCTCATTAATTCAGAGGCGTAGGTAGCCCTCTGGCAAGAGTCACTGGTGTGTGATGTGGTTACAACTTTTGAAGTTTTACTCATTAACTGACCAGAGAGGCTGGGGAGTATTGAGCCCTTCAGATAACTTCGGGTTGAGGTCACTCCTTGACTTGTAGACACTTTGTAAGACTTGGTGAGGAGAAGTTGATCCCTCTTGACTTCTCTAACTTAAAAACACTTTTGCTTTTGCAGTTCTCCAAAGAAGGGGGGAAAAGTTGGTTACTAACAGAGCACAGAGTGGCAGAGACTGATGCATTCACTCGGTCTGTGGGTGTTTCTGGGAGATAAGCAGTGGTCTTTTCTGTTTTAACATTACTAAGCAGGAAACCTTGTTAAAAACATCCCCTCCCGATGGATATGTTAATGTACTAGGACAAGTTAGACTATTAGGGCATAAGATTTGACAGCATGCCAGATTATCTTCCACATCTGACTTCAACCTATTGAGGTGAAGAGCAGCTCAGTGCTTTCCTGTTTTTGCTTGTTTGTTTGTTTTGTTTTGGATTTTTATGTGCTGTTGTTTGTTTGTTTTGTTTTGTTTGTTTGGGGTTTGGTTTGGTTTTGGTTTTTTCCCCCCCACCAATTTGCAGGGTAATTTTTCTGTAATCATGTTGCTCACACCAGGGATTTTCTAACACTTTGGTTTGGAGGAGGCTGGAGCCTTCAAGTTGAACTCCTTTGTGTCCTGGGTGATAGTTTTCAGGATCATCCTTTGGCTCTTTAGGGAATCTGGTCTGGCCCATTCAAATCTCTGTTCACAGAAACTTACATAAGGTATTAACTTTCAAGCACAACCACAGAAGTCTCATCAGTAGCTTCAGTGCAGCTTTGGATGGGATTTCTTCGGATGTTTTTCCAAGAATCTCAGGGAAAAATTGCAGGCTGGCTCTCCTTGGAGGATGAGTAATACAAATGCTTGAGGGAATGGAAGGTTCTTCTCAAGACAGGTAATTACCTACCAATTTTCCTGTAGCTGTCCTTGCAGGAGGGTAATCCAGACATTGTAGCCATTATAAGACATTTTAGGTTCCTGTTTCCTGGAGAGAAGTGGTGAACTGAACTGGTGCTTCCACATGCCTGGCTCTGTAGGCTTCCCAAGGAGAAAAGTGGGTATTTCCTGAGGGGGCTCTCACCTCTGCTGCCCTAACCCTGTCTATATGCTCACGTTTCCATTCCAAGTGTGGAGGAAGGAGGTTGAGCATTTGCTCCTTTGGAGAAGTGAAACAATGCACAGATGCTGAAGTAAGGAGGATAGAACCACTGTGGGAGCGAGTCGCAGGTTTCCCTTTGCCTTCACGGCCTTTAAACCGGTTTTTATGTGGATTCCTGGCAGCTGTCACTTGCAGGGCTGTGTTCCTGGTGTTTTGGCAGTGTTGGGGTGCTGACCTGAGCCTCAGATCAAAGGATTCTCATTCCTTTGCTGCTGTTACCCTTCTTACCCTTGGAATATTTTGATGGTGTTGTTGGGGTTTGGGTTTTCCGAGGCAACGCTAGTTCTGGGAGAGGATTTCTCATCTCACCACAGAGGTCAGAGTGGGTGTAGGTCTTTTCTTCTCCACTTTCTTGCGCTGCTTAATTTAGGAAAAACTTGGTAGAGCAAAGGCCGTTTTTTGTGTTAAATTGAAGGAGCCATATCTGAAGTACTTGGAGGAGGGAGGAACCAGTGAAGAGGATGACTAAAGGAACACCCTGGCCTTCGCAGATAAACTTGTTCAGTGTTCTAAAAACAGTGGCTTGCCAGAAATTCAAGGAAGGGGGAGGGCATATCTGGGTGGGCATGAGGTGTGACTGTTGAGAGCTAACCTCCAGAGAAAGGAGAAATCTGTTTGAAAACAGATGACCTCAGATAAAGAACAATACACAAAATAAAGGGAGACCAGAGATAACTCCTATCCCTTTGGGTGTACCCAGCAAGCATCGAGAGCTGTCACTGTGAGTGACAGTGCCTTTCTTTCTCTTGGGTTGCTGCTGTGCTGGGGATGTGAAATGCCACGTTTAGGTGTTTCACCTCTTACAGCGAAGGCTGTTTGGAGGGAAGAAAACTGTTAAGATTCAAAACTCTTTGTTCTGAGGCAGCACAAGGTCTTAACGCGCTTCACTGGCATATTTGCCTTTGTTGTAATGTGAGTTAATATATGATTGAAAAATGCTGTTTCATAATTAAATAGGAGAACAGGCTAAAGGGGAAAAGTGGGAACAGTAAAGGATTTCAGGCTGTGCTTTTCTGGATCTGCAAGATCCGAATTAGTGCAGAGTTTTTTTAGTTTTGTTTGTTTTTCCCAGGATGTTCAGAAAGGATGGTGGATATACTGCTGCAATGAAGGTGCATTCTTTCATATTATACATCTAATGACAGTATTCCCACATGGTAGAGAATAAACTAATACAAATTTAGCTCTATTTGAAGTCACTGTAGAAGATGGAAGAACAGAAGCCATGTGTGTTGTCTTTGTTGTGTAGCTGCTTTCTAAAATGTGCCAACTGTGTGGGGCCCTGACAAACAGATTTGCCTGGTCACTGCTTGGCCAGAAGGATCTGTACTGAAAATATGGAATTTAGAGTTGTCTTCTCGGAAAGAAAGAACTCCCCCAGTGCACTTTGCAGCTGAAAGGGCACTGCTGTTCCACCACTTTCTGTTTCTGTAGGTTAAGTGTTCATCTGACCCAGGTTTTGAACCTGTGGACTTCTTTTGGCAAAAGTCTGTTGGGTATGCTGGCATTTCCTCTTCCTCTGATGTTGTGCAGGAGTGAGGACTTTAAGTAATACCGGTGAGAAAATGTTTGGAGTGCTTGCTTCCATCCTAAAACTAGTTTTCAGTGTTCGGTGGCTTATGAACAGTTTTCTTCTTATGCCTCGCTGTCCCTGCTGCTCCCAAGTTCTTCTGAGGTTGTCTTTTCCCCCTCTGTAGGGGGTGGCAGGTAACATTAATGTCCTTTTTCTCAAATTCCAAGTGACTTTGCGCCCAGAGGCAGTGCTTTGAGCAGAGCCTGAGCAAAATGCGGCTGTGATACTCCTCGTTTTTCTCCTTCCAGGCTGGTGAGGTGGGATGCAGGGAAGCAGAGCAGTCGGGGGCATCAGTTATTTAATACACTGTCAAAGGTCAATCTAATTTTAAGCCTTTTTTTAACCCCCCTCCCCTCCTTGTGAACAAGTCAGAGCGTTTGTGACTGTGTGAACATGTTTGGTACAGAAGCCATGCAGCAGGGAGTTTGTTAAAGACACACAGCCAGAAGTGCTGATCAGTAAGAATAAATTTGAAGTGTAGTATTTTCATCATGCGCTTGTTAATGACCTGTTATTAAGGCTGTGAGGAAGGAGCAGCAAGATTAGCTGTTGGACATTCTGCTGAAGCTGGTATGGATCTGAAAAGTCACACAGTGACAGGATCTTAAAGGAGCAAACAGAACCTGGAAGGTCATTAAAGGCCAGATCAAACCAGTGCAAGTTACAGCGTGAATGCCTCAGTTTGGCTTTTAAACGTTCTCTTAGATCAAGATTTTGAGAAACTGCTTGGAATAACTGGATTTGATTTATGTAGTTTAGATTTGGAGTTTTACAGTAAGTTTCAAAGTAAGGGCAGTAATTTCCTTTGATTTACAGGAATAAAGGCATAGGTTAAAAGCTGTACTTGTAGATAGGTGGGAGCCCTTAATTCCACTGTTTAAAGTCCAGGTCTTGCTTGAATTTATTCAGAGCTTGATTCTGCTTTCCAGAGCCTTCTTACCACTGTTCAATGCCAGTATCTAAAAGAGAAGAATAACTTTCCCTCAACCAAGTGTTTACTTGGTTATTGTCACCCTGCCAGAGCTGACAGCTCTTTGGCTGGCCAGTCTGACTTTGAAAATTAACTCTTCTCCTGCTCCCAGATCCATAATGCTGGAGTTTAGAACAGGCTGTAAATATTTTGCTGACCATACGTTATTAGGAGCTTTGAAGTCTTTTCTTTTTTTTTGTCCCCCTACAGTTTCACAAGCAGTCCTGGTGTGCTGTCTTGCTCAGCAATGATGTGCAGTCAGGGCTTTTTTTCTGGGAGAGAAGGTGGCAAGCTCCAGGCTCTTGTGTAAGAGATTAAGCGTGCAAAGCACGTCTTTCTTGAAATAAATGGGTCATTCCTCTGAAATCCAGTGTAAACAGGGCTTTATTAAATCAACAGCTGAGAAGGCTGCAGATTGCCACCTAGAAGGCAGTGTTTGTGTGGCTGTTTGATGCGTGGTGGCTGTGCACCTTGGTACGTGCACCGGTGATTCAGCTGTTACATCGATCCCCTGATGGCCGAGAACGAGGCATGAGAAATGGAGAAGTGATGGTTCCTCTTGCCCTGACCTTGTTAGTACCTTGAAGGGATGAAACAGCTTAGCTCCTGCCTTTTGGCCGACAGTGTAATTTTAGAGGATTTTGTCATGTGTAAACAGCATTGATGTAAAGATCCTCAGCAACACCCGTACAGGTATAATGGCTTAGAACAGGTTGGGTTTGTGTTTCGTTTTGGTGTTTTTGTTATTATAAACTTAGACAGCAGTGCCTTGTGGGCTTTGCACCATGGTAGATTTTGTTGGAGCTTGTTTGCTGTGGGATTATAGGAGTTGTTTCTTCATAGGTTAGTGTAGCATAGGGCACCGCTGAAGAAACTGAGCCTACTTGACAGATAGGATGGTTTTAGAACCTGGGAGCGGTTGGGTGTCCAGTCCAGACAGTGCAGTTAAAAAAAAAAGAAACTTGGAAAGTCAGCAAAAAGGTGCAGTTGATTCACTTTTCTTGTTGCTTATTCGTAGTGCAGATTGTTACATTTCTTTAGAAAAACTGTCCAGAAATGGCATTCCGTGTTTTACTTGAAAACTTAATAGGTTGGAAGGCAATTCCACGTGGGATGGGAGGTCATGTCCAGACAAGGACTGATAATTCTTTTCACCCCCACAGATATTTCTGTACACAGTCGATTTGCTGACCAAGAGAAAAAAACCAAAGCAAGTGTAGATTTAGTGGTTTAAAAACTAAGATAGAACATTCCTTGGGTTGTTTATGAAAACTTTCTGTTTATCATCAGTGTTTTGGTCTGTACCTGCTCTTCAGCCTTCTATGTAATGTGTACATTGTTGCGGCTTCTAATCCCATGAGTTTCTTCTCTCAGTTGCTGTGTGAGAACAGGGTGGTTCACGTGGGAGGAGGAATGCAGACAGCAATTCCGGGCTGGTTCAGAGTTGAAGTGACAGTGGAACAGGAGAAAAGGGAGGTTGTAGCCTTTGGGAATCAGTCGTCTGAAGTGTACATTTCTGCAGTGACCATTTTCCCTGTTTCAAGTCATCTGATAGTTCTTGCGTGCTAAACAAAGTGGGGTTTTGAATTTTGTGTTTATTTTATTTATTTATTTTTTTAACAAAAGGTGGCTGGTGGCGGGGATGGACTGCTGAGGCGCTGAGACTCGGGCGCTTCACGAGGGAGCTCCAACCGCTGTGTTTTTTTTTTTTTTTTCCTGGTTCTTTGTGTAAACCTGGTTGTTTTTCTCTCCCTGTCAGCTGTGGCCAGCCCTGTGCTGTGGCAGAAGGAGTGTGTGAAGGGGCCCGAGGTGTGGTGCCAGAGCATCCGCACGGCGTCGCAGTGCGGGGCGGTGAAGCACTGCCAGCAGAACGTCTGGAACAAGCCTGCTGTAGTGAGTACCCGCTGCTCACACCTCTTCCCCCCGCCACCCACGGCTGAGGTGGCTGGTTCCCACGTGCTGAGGAAGGTTTCCCAAGTCTCTGATTGGAGCCAAGTGCTGCATCTGGCTCTGCTTTGATCGCTGTGCCTTAATTTAGGCGCTAGATAAAGGTTGATTTTCACTGCTCCGCCTTGCACAACTTGTCTGCTGACTTCTCCCGTGACCTGTTGCACAATCAGCGAGCGATGTATGGAATGGAGCTAGTGGATTTCACTCGTTCCTCTTTGCTGCTGACCCCTAATTCACGGAGTCCACTTGAGCAACGGGTTATTACGAAAACAGCTTTGTGCTTCTTCAGGTCTTTCTCAAAAAGTTCGTGTTCCAACATATGCGAAATTATGAAAGCCCTGACAAACAGTGGTAGAAATGTTACGTTTAGTGCAGCCTCTCAGGTAGCATTTGCACCAAGTGTGAGGGCTGCTTTACTAGGTGTAGCTGTAGTTTGGGGTATTGTTTCACAACTTTTCTAGGGGGGGACAAAGGCATTTTACTTACAGAGGCGTTCAGTCCACGCTGGCTGTGTCTGTGCTGAGATATTTCAGGTTAGGGGAAATTAGGGAAAGGGGGGAATGTTAGAGCACAACTAAAATGAGGCAAGTTGCCTGGAAAGTTCTTAGATTCTAGCAAGTGTGAACTCTCTGAAGAAGTAAGGTAAAAGGTTCAGGAGGAGGCTTCTTGGGACAGTATGCTTCAAGGGACGGGACTAGTTGAAGTGAACAGGTGGTAGCATGCCAGCTTCTTCATGCCTTGTCGATTTACTGAAGGAAACTGGAGCTGGACGTGCTTGAGATAGGCTCACTCTTTGTTTGAAACACCTCTTCCCACCCCAGCCTTGGCCAGTATTTCTTCCTTAATTTCAGTTCCAAATGTAGTGCTTTGCGTTGTTTACACCCTACCCTTAGAGGCACTTAAGTCTTTCTCGGAGTAACTCTCTGCTTCTCTCTCCAGAGCAGTATCCCCTGTGACTTGTGTAAGGAGCTCGTGACGGTGGCTGGCAAGATTTTGAAGGATAATGGCACTGAGGTAAGCAGAGCTCCCTTTCTCCTCACCCCAAAACTCTCTTTGGTTCCGTGGGCCGAACAAGATCTCGTGGTGAGGGGGTGGAACAGTTGGCTGCGTTGTTTTCCTAACATAGGCAGCAGATGTTGAAAGGGACTTAGAGTGCAGGGGAAAAGGCTTTCAAACAGCCTCCACTGGTTTAGAAATTAGCAAATTCTAGAGCCTCTCATGCTTTAACACGTCCCTGATTGACTGCAGATGCTTAATAAACTTGTTCTTGTGCCAGTGGGCCACCAGCCTTAAAAGGTGGGATACTGCAGTCTCTAGAAGTGGATGATTACACTTGTTTGGGTTTGAGGGCACTTAGTCCCTTTTTCTTTTGTGAACCTGTGAGTACTTTATGTATAAACAAGTCACTGTTCCCCTAGTCCATAATTTCACTTCCTCCTCTTAAATGTAAATGCTCTACTGTGGCAAGGCCTTGCAAGCAGTGCTGCGTGTTTTCACTCTGGCAGGGTCTCACCAAAGGTCAGGACTGGGGAAAATGGGCTTACAGTGTAAAACCCCCATCTAGTTGTGCTTGCCACTGCCTGGACCTGTCTGAGTCCCAGGAGCTTGTTTTAGGCTTTGTATTGTGTGTTTTGGGAATGGAAGGACCATTTGGGAGAGAGGGATAATCTGTCCATGCCTACCTCATCTTTCCCAGGAGGAGATCCGCTCTTACTTGGAAAAGACGTGCGAGTTTCTTCCTGACCCAGGCCTGGTGTCTGAGTGCAAAGAAATTGTGGATTCCTACCTACCAGTTATCATGGATATGATCAAAGAAGAGCTAGTAAGTAGATAATTTTCAACCGCTAGAATTAAAAGCCGCGCTCCTGTGATGCCCAGATTTCTGTTCTGAATGGGGCTGTGCATATGATCCTTCCATCCCGTGTGGGCCACTGATGTGGCAGTGAGTTAGTGTGAGTTTGAAGCCTGGTTCCTTGCTGTGAAACTTTTTTCCCTGTCTGCCACATTTCAGCTGAATGACTCTCTGCTCTTAAATTCCTACAAAAGTGATGCGAGTTTGGAGCTTTATGAGTGTATCTTGTCCTCCCCCTCCCCAGGATAACCCTGAGGTTGTGTGCAGTGCCCTCGCCCTGTGCCAGTCCCTTCAGAAGCACCTTGCAGCCATGAAGCTTCAGAAACAGCTCCAGACCAACAAGATCCCAGAGCTGGATTTCTCTGAGCTGGCGTCCCCGTTCATGGCTAACGTGCCTCTTCTCCTGTACCCTGAGGACAAACCCAAGCAGAAGCCTAAGGTAAGGGTGCAGGGCTCTTCCAGTGTGGACCCTGTGTATCATCTTGGATTAAGTTCTACAGTCTGTAAAGACAAGACAAGTGCTGTGCTGTTCCCGTCCCGGACTGGGGTAATCAAGGGGGTCTTACTGGAAACAGTGTCTTCTGAGAGAAAGTTTGTCACCAGTGTTCAAAGGAAGAACAACTCTTCCCCCATTCTGAGTAACCTGCTAGCTGTGCCCTTGGAGGGGAAAGCATTTGTCTATCTGAATGTAGAGGTTGACTGGAAAAGAACAAATAGTTGACAAGGGGGAGTAGATGAGACGATGAGCCTGGGAGCAGAGGCTGAGTGTTGGCAGCAAGGCAGAGTGTGGGAGTTAAACAGTGAGTGGGTGCAGAACAAGCTGCTGTGGGTGGAGATGGTAAGACCTGTGCCAGATTTAGAAACCTTGCTGCGGTCTGTAACAAAACCAAGAGATTCTGAAGATTGGGTAATCTTAACTGTTATCCTGGTTTGGGAGCCAAGTATGTGCCTAATCTCCATCTAGTGGCTGGTGCACATACCAGCAGTAGCTTGCCTCTGTATTAGCTCAGGCTTTAAAGTATTCCACAGAGTATTTGCTAAGGTTTGTATACAGCTCAGAATAGCTCGTAAAAATTTGATCAGGACAGAAGCTTCCAAAACATGTTACGAGAAGTTATGTCAACTCGGGTTTCCTCTCCCTCTTTGTCCAGGCGAGCGGGGATGTGTGCCAGGATTGCATCCAGCTGGTCACTGATGTTCAGGAAGCTGTGAAGACAAACTCATCTTTTGTGAAGTCTTTGGTGGCTCATGCCAAGGAGGAGTGTGACCGTTTGGGACCCGGAATGTCCGATATGGTGAGCTGTCCTTTGTAGCTGGGGCAAAAATAAAATAGAAAAAAATCTGTTCCTGAATGCAAACACAAAATAGTTTGTTCAGGGCATTAATCCCATCTATTGTATTCTCTGTTTAATAGCGCAAGGGAGATTGTGTTCCATGTAGGATGCACTGTATGATAGTTACACAGTATAACAATAACGCTGAAATTGTAAACTTGATGGTCAGGAAGGTTGGGAGGGGTGTGGGACTGGGGAGGAGGAGGAGGAGGAGGAGAAAAGAAAGACTTCAGATTGCTTCTAGCCCTTAAGGGCCTTTTTCACCAAAATGATCTGGCAGGGTGTAATGTGGTCATATCAGCAAGGGGAGGAAGAGAAAAGGACTCCTCAGATAAGCAGTTATCTGAGAAGTGATTGTGTAACCTGAAATGCCGTTTTGTATTTGGGACAAGCTCTGAAAGACAGCAGAATAGTTACTAAGTAGAGCAGGTAAATGAACGCCTTGAGATGTGTTAGAAAATTCTAGATGAACTCCACAGCACAAGTGGGTTGATGGTCACAAGACTTTCTTTTCCCCCTTCCTGCAGTGCAAGACCTATGTCTCTGAATATTCTGACTTGGCTATCCAGATGATGATGCACATGGTAAGATCAGCAGAATATAATACTTGCTCTCAATTAATTTTTTTAAATTTGTGTAGCTAGCTTCTTTGGAAACAGGGAACATGTGCTGCAGTAAAGCCCTGGGGAGAGCCCTGTAAGTCTGGGTGTTAATGCTTTGAACTTGGCATCTAGTTGGATGCTGATTTCAATTTCAGAATGCTTTCTTTAGCACTTCCTTTCATTTCACAAGGAATTCACTTCTGCGGTGCAAAAGGCACTCGAATCCTTTGAAATGTGGAAGAGACGTTACTCGTGTTCCTTTATACTCTTTTTATCTCAGTCCTGTACCTTACACCACATCCCCCCCACCCCGTCCCCAGCAATATTAGAGTATATCAGAGTTGTCTGCCACGGTGTTGCAAAATTAGTTCGAGTTTTGCTTCTTCCTGAAGCAAGACCAAACACACTTCTCCTGGAGTTGCTGTCTCGAGGGCCCTGCTGTCCGGGCTCTTGACAGGACCCGTGGAAAGGGAGTGGTACTGCACCAGCTCTGGTCTTCTGCAGCAACATGCATTTACCTCTGAGCACTTCCACAGCACCTCTTTGTACGTGCTATGATCTCACAGCCTTTAAAAGAAAAAAACCCAGCTTTTCCTAGGGAATGCAGTCCCTAGGTGCCACAAGTAACATAAC